>NW_018127915.1:2020658-2027228 GCF_001952655.1 Monopterus albus
TCTGAATACTTTCCGTACCCACTGTATATACAAAAACTTTCAAGAGGAAGTGCACACACATACAAACACATCAGACACTTGCCTTTGTTAGCGACCTCCCAGGCAATTTCAAAAAGAACAGCATCCTCCAAATCAAATTCCTCGTCCCACTCCTCCAGTCCTGAGAGGGACGTGACAGACACGCTGCGAACCAGTGGCATGCTGGGTAAACACAGAACACACTCAGTGGAGACATGACCTGCATATACACAATACATGACCTTGGATGATGTCCATTGTCACTTGTTAAACTTATTTACTTCCTTGCAAAAGTCTCTTGTGGTGAAAGAAATTCACATTTGAAAACTAGACTATTATATTACAACCAAATTCAATCGTAACAGCAACAGGATAAAAAATATTTCTTACATTTACTATCGGGACACTAACTTTAAACCATTTGCTTGTGACAAAAGTGACTGAAGCATTTTAAGTTTTTTTTCTGAATTATTTGTGTACAGTTTCTAAATAACAGTAGCCTTCCAGATGAACCCAAAGTGCAAATGGCAGATTTTTAAACAATACAACTTTTTCTTAATAGTCATTTCCTCACACATCTACAAGAACCTATTATGTCATCAACCACTCGCCCTATTTCATAACTTCTACACATTATACTATTGTGACACAACCTTTCTCAATTCTTTAAAAATACTCATTCTCTTCAATGGAACACTCAAAATGGTAGATAAACATTTTTCTGGTAACTTAATAACTTAACCTTTGGCTGTTCTTATTGGAAACCCTAGTCAAACAGACAACGAGGTAGAGCAGCGAGGAACAGGGATCCAACATACATGTGTTTATGTACAATATTTGCTCTGTATACAGTCTGACATGGTTAAAGAACATCTTGTGCCTCCCCTCCTACATAACACACATGTACAGACATGCATTTCACAGGACTACATGAGGTGTATAGAAAATCCTCAATTTTGCCCTGTAAGAACAAGTAATCTTCCTTTACTATGTGCCCTGTAAGGGCTAAGACTCCTAGTCAATAGTCAACACATCTACAAAGCATAGTTAGGAGAGGAGTGCAATACTTTACTGAGTGTAAGAGTGAAACTACAACTTTGTGGTCAGTTCCTCCCATTACAAATGGTGCAACCTTCTAAGGAAGACACCTGAGAAAGGATGCATAGGTGGAAGAAGTCACAGACAAGAGAAGTGATCATGCGTAAACTTGGTCCAGCTGTTAAGTGATCTACATCTACTCCTCTCTAATTGAAAAATCTAAAACCAGTGAATATGGAAATCTTTTTCATTTCTAAGCAAGCACTCTGGAGGTTTCAAGCTTCCACATCATATTTGTGTATTCTGTATACTGGATCACAATTGAATCCAGACTAGTTGCAATGCCATAATATCCTGCTCACACGTTTTAAACTATGATTTAAAGTAAACAGAAAACCATTTCCCCTTCAGACACCGAATGTCATCTACTCCAACATCCCGCTGATGTAACCACAAGCAAACCATATTTTTGAGAGTAGTGGGACTGTAAAGGTTTGTACCAGTGCACTGCCTCTGGCCAGAGTTGTATGGTTAGATATTCTGTGTAGGAGAAGAAAACGTGGACAAACCACCACCCTTACGGACTTAGAAATGAAACACCACAGTGCTGGTCATTTCCTCGGGGACCCTCCCTCAGCAGCTTGTGACACCATCTTATGGATGCTTTACAGTGACCTACTGACAATGACATACAGTCACATTAGTCACCTTAATGACCTTGTCTGCTTTTGTGAATATTTAAATTTGCAGGGTGTGCGGGGCCTACAGGTCGTTAGAGGACAAGAAATCAGGCTATGGTGCACCCCCATCTCAGGGAGCGGCCTCTCATCCAAAGGCGATACCAGTGCCATAACCCCACAGAAGACCTCCCGTCTGCTGTATGCAACATTTGTGTCTTTTCGTGAGTTGCAGGACGAACGTGACATCAAGCACCTACTGCAATCCGGCTGCGGAAACGCGCAACGGACAGAGCGTCTTGACGCGCACCAGGGCAAATGGAGGAAGCACTCGACTACTGCCACTGTGGAGAATAAAACACAGATTTCTACTCACCCTTCGGTTTTCTCTAAACTTCACGATGATGAACTACACATTGACAGCTGTCGCGGTCGATCCAATAAAAGAAATAGAGCAAGAGAGCAGGAAAATGGGCGGCGCGTCCTCTTTAAATGACAGCGATTCACATTGGTTTGGTGCTGTTGCTGTCAGGTTGAAGGACAGGACATCCATGTAGAGCAGGAAGAAGGGCTGGTGAATGTGTGGGCTCTGCCTACACATTATTTATGAGCTCCACTCCCATTGGCTTCAGTCTCTTCTCTGTCACCGCCTCCATACACAACGGGACGGGAACTAGGAGAGTTTCTTCAGCTAAGAGACGCAATTGGATGAGCGAAGGCTTAAGGGCGTTGCTGTGGTTGGTGAGGTATGGTTTCATCTTTACAAAAGAAGGAAGTCATGTGCATCTGAGCAACTTTTTATTTTTTTCCTTGTGAAGAGGGAGAAGAGCAAAAGGGTTATTTATAATATAATGACTTTTAAGGGTCATGTGAAACATAGCTTGGAGAGTACAGCATGACAGGTGTCACATAAAGACACCCAACCCCTCTACTGTATTTCTGTGATTCATCATATAGTAACCTTATTACTATTTTCCACTATCTGCTATCTGTCTAATCCCACCGTTATTATCACTCTGGCCAAATAGTGAGGGTCAAACTGCTGAAAATAAATTAGTGGCCCTGTGGCTACAGTGTCAGTATCTCAGACCCTTGAGTCCAAGAAGAATCAGGCCCAGCTTGAGTGTCAATGAGCACAGCACTATCCTTGTACCAGCCTCATAAGTGTTGGCCTGTAGCAGAGTGACATTTTACCTCACTGTGTAGGCTATGTGTGTCTGGAGGACATGACAGAAGGTAGCAAAGGCTCAACTACCCAACAAAAGTGGTGAGTAAAAAAGATCAGATGGCTGTCATCACTGCGAGACAGCACACCTGTGTTTTAATTTATAACACCTTTGTGTCTAAATTGCTGGGTTTATTTCACACATTTAATTGCAAACAAGGCAAGACTGTTTTTTTGTATGTGCTGATTATTTTCTCAGTTAACTGATTAATCGTTTGGTTAATAAATTATTCAAAAACTGTGAAAAATCATATCATTAGATGTTTTGTACACCCATTATTTGACAGAAAGCCAAAATCCATATTCAATTTACTATCACGTAAGACAAGGAAAAAGAACATTCTCATACATAAGGACTTAATATCAAATATTTAATATTTTTGCTTGATAATTTATCAAAATGATTAAATACTTGATTATTTTCCAATTTATCTGTTGTTTGACCAATATATTAATTGACAATGCAGCTCTAAAACTGAAGTTATAGGCACACTGAAGTACTTTAAAGTTTACTGGCTGACATTTTTAAAAGCTATTCATTCTGTCTTGTGATCTTGTACTGTATATAGTCTATGTAATTTGTTCTTAAGCCCCTTGAAAGAGATCTTGATCTTTGTCAGACCGCCTGGGTCTGTCTGTCTGTCTATCTATCTATCTGTCTGTTAGGCTTAAGAAAAATTGTTTCGTATGGGCAAACTGTTGATCGTGGATATTGTTAATATAAAAATAAAATAAAACATTTTCCCATAATGGAGCTGAGCTTCCCGTCCTCTCTGCTCCGTAAATTCTAACGTGATTTTGCCGGGAACACACGGTATTTTTAATAGACTAGGTGTTGCCCATTCGTACAGGCGCGTTCAACTTCCTATTCATTACAACTGAGTTCCGCCTTGTTCCTGACGTCATTGTCAATTACTTTACTTCTTCGCCTAGTAACGAAACACGGAAATTTTCCGCGCTATCATCGGTGAAAGTTCGCAACTTGAAGATTGGCGGGAGCTGTTGTGAACTGGGGGTTGCTGTCAAGTGAATAACCAGGTATTTATAACTCCATAAGAAGCACACCGGCAAATGAAAATACTCTCTGGGCCGGTTTACAGGAATAACTGTCCTACAGTTTAGTAACATGTTGGCGCGATATTGTTATCTGTTTACACTCGGGCGTGCTAGCTTGCTGCTATTGTTCGTTGCAAAAGAAAGCAGCTGTCTTGGTTTGACCGGAAAATAGTTTCATAACGTTACACTTCGCCACTAGAATATTGATATCTTACAGAGAAATGCTGGGTATCGAAGTACACTATCAACACGTGGATATGTTGCTAAACAGCATTAGCCATGACTGCACGTAAATGAAATAGCATTGAGACGCTTGGGAAGACGCAGCGTAGCTAAGTGTAATTTTATAGTGTTGTTTCACGTTTGAAGGAGTTCAGCAGCATCCATACTTGTTACATTTCTCACGGATTACTTTATGTTTAGTATTACCAGCCACATGACATCCAGTTTATTACATTTTTCAGGCTAAGCATATATTAATATATCAGCTGTATTCTGTGCCACTGTTTTCCTGCCCTTTGAGCGTCTGCACGCTCTGTATTCTTTTGTTATGCTGTTTACAGTGCCATTAACTTTAACAATGTAAATTGCTTATTTTATTATTTGCAGTAAACCCACCATAACCTACGCAGTTTGTAAGCATCTGCACTACATCCCAAATGTACTCTGACGATATAAGGAGTATTAACACAAGTGTAGTCAAATCATTGTTTATTTTCTGTTCAGTCTAAGCTCTCATATCTATACTACTCATATTAATATACTGCTAATATCTTGGCTGTCTGTTAAAATGTTTTCTTTTTTGCAGATGATAGTTCTTGAAGTACTGTGACAGAAATTGGTTATTTTGACAGTTCTGCCTAATTCTGATTATATTACTACTAAGTGTTTATTGGTATGTGAGCATCCAGCTCTGCCTGCTTCAGGTTTCTTCCTAACTTTCCTAACATGCCTTCTGCCTAAATGTTTCTTGCAGGCATGGATTTTAAAAGACGCAATGGTGGCCCGTTTAAGGGTGGTGTGTCCCAGGCCAAACGGGTCAGAACGGCTGGTGAATGGGAGGACAGTCCATCACAGTTTGAAGAGGAATTGTCCATGTTGGATGAAGCAGAGATGGAGACAGAGGAGATGGAGGGGCAGGCAGGCCATGATGTTATTCCTGTAGGTGAGTGTCGCATAGAAAAGCACAGAATCATAGGTGGCATTAGTCAAATGGTTTTCCTAGTGTAGGAAGAGATTCATTTGAGAAGAGCCAACCTTTTTCAAAAATGCTAATTATTTTTACATCATCTCCGTCACTTGATAACATCCTACTAAACCAGCAGAGTCACATGGCACACGTCCTCTTTAAATTGATTTATTAAATACAGTAATACTGTATTTCTGTAGCTATCCTTCCTTCTTGTAGCTTTTGCACTAGCTGGCTCTCCCACAGCAGCATGTTGCCTGCTGTCCCCCTGTCCTACATCTCTTTCTCTCCCTACTGATCCTCTCTCGCTACTTCAGCAGCACTGGCAAAGCTTGGAAATATTTGAAACAAATTAATTGCAACACTGGTCAGACCAATTCAGTTGTCCCACATGTGTTTTTCCTCACATTTCTATTGTTAACTGGTCCAGACTGTCTGTGCCTCCTCAGGACAAGTCCTTTGGCGTTAACATTTTCCACTTTCAGATCAGTGAACAGCTATAATAAACAGCATGCCAACCTTGGCAACAGCTGTAAGTGATTCTAACATTGGCCTAGCTATCCTTATTATCATGGTAATAATTTATTAGAAGACTTGGATCTCCTCAATTGACACTTTTGTGAAAAAACAAAGACACAGAGAGGAGGAGCTGTTTACAGATGGTCTGTCGTCTGTGTGTGTAGGAGAGAGAGAGCGAGGCAAGGAGCGGCTGAACGAATCAATGCTCGGTGCAGATGAAATAGCGAGGGGAAATTGTTCTGTAGTTAATAATCACAGATTGCATAGTTTGCTCAGACATAAAGTATTATAATTCAATTGGGTGGTGAAATACACTTAGTTGGGCATTAAGATTTTGACCTTGATGGTTATGACTTGGTATGCACAAACAGAGAGAATAAGATGGGAGGTGGTGTGGCCTTGTACATAGATAAAAACTTTTGTTATAAGAAAGTAGACAAAATGTCTAGGGTAGTCGATAATTTACTGGAATGTGTGACTGTAGAAATACTTTTGGAAAAAAAGAAAAATGTTGTAATAAGCTGTATTTATAGAGCACCTGGAGCCAGCATAGAAAAATTTAATGACTGGATGGAAGAAAATTACTTGACAATAAGTCATAAATTAATGTTCATATGTGGTGACTTTAATATAGATTTGTTGAATCCTAACAAGCACACAGGAACGGAGGAGTTTATTAACACAATATATAGATGCAGTTTATACCCAAAAATTACAAAACCAAGTAGATTAACAACCCAGCATGCAACACTAATAGATAATATATTTACTAATGATACTGATAGCAAAATGTCTAGTGGATTACTTATAAATGATATTAGTGATCATTTACCTGTATTTTTGGTTTA
>NW_018127915.1:2029575-2032966 GCF_001952655.1 Monopterus albus
ATTGTGGGTGTGGTGTACATTTTGTAACCATTCTTTAGTATATTACTTGTGTGATGTAAGAATGTTAACACTGTTATATTCTTTTTTTAGTATAATATGTGTGTGCGTAGAAGTGAATCATTTACTGCTTGCAAACCAATGATGGTAAGATGATGTCATGGGGTAGGACTGGATAAGTCAGACTTCTTCCTACTCCATTCAAGCATGTACTAGGTATAACCAAATTGATAATGGATTAGTATTGTTGGATATGTGTAAAATTATGTGTGTCATATCAACTGTCTTTACATGCTTGAAAGAATAAATCAAATCAAGATATCTGAGCAGCCTGCCCAAATAAAGTCAGTGTGTGGAAACCAAACTGTAGGGCTGGTAGCTGTAACTAATCAATATGGTAGATGACCATCATCTTACTGTGTTTGTTCAGCTTCTGAAAATTCTATTATTATTTTAGTTCTTAGCTGTACCCATTGACATAGGGGTGGCCGTGGCTCAGGAGGTAGAGAGGGTCGTTCCCCAACCGTAGGATCAGCAATTTGATCCTCGGCTTCTCCAGTCAACATATCGAAGTGTCCATGAGCAAGACACGGAGTTACTTGTTCCCAGTGATGACACTGACTTGTGAGCGTTTTCTTTGTGTGAGTGGTAGAGTGGGAAATAGTGTAAAGCACTTTGAGTGTGCATGGTTGTGTAGAAAAGTGCTATACAAGGCCATTTACATAATAAATATTTAATTTTGCTTTTACGTCTATCTTACATCCTTCTTGTTCCAGGTGACCTCTTCTCAGCAGACCTTAACCCTCGATGGCGACGGCCTCCTGCCCATTCACTGGACCCATCATCTGATACACTGGTGTTTCAGCAGATTGATCTTGACTATTATTTAGGTAATTATCAGAGAAGACTAGAGAGCAGTTGTAGTTTCACATAATTTTTTTATTTTATAAATATTTCACAAAGATTTTGGTCTTGTACAATTTAAATGGGGGGAAAAAATAGTTCTCTTAAATTAATCTTGGCTTCCTTGATGTTTGGATCCAAGTAAAAGTGTTGCTTTTTGCTTTTGTGTTATGCAGGAGAGGCAGTGGCTGGCATGCCTGGACAGGTACAAGGAAAAGTGCCAGTCATTCGGATGTTTGGTGTGACAGACGGTGGCAACAGTGTTTGTTGCCACATCCACGGTTTTGCGCCTTATTTCTATGTTCCTGCACCAAGTGGTGAGCACTTATTGTTTTGTCAGTATGTAAATGAGAACGTGAACACCCATTTGCTCAGTACAGTAGTGTTAGTCAGGTTCTGTTTAATCTTTCTCTTAGTAGAACACATCTGTCATCTGAGCTGTCACTCTTATGAATTATTTCAGCTTTCTGGGGGGAAAGTTTGTGTAATTAATTCTTGTTAATCCCACAATATTTTTGCTCTTTGTACTTTCTCTGAAAAGGGTTCACATCTGATCACCTTGGTGAGTTTCAAAGAGAGCTGAACTCTGCTGTCCTGAGGGACATGCGCTCCAATAAGGACAACATCTCCGTCACTGTGTTGGCTGTGGACATCACCCGAAAAGAGAGTGAGTACAAGAGCTGTGCAAATGATTATAAGAAATTGTTGTTAAGTGGAGATAAGTATGTAAATAAATTATCTTAAAACTGTAAAACTGAGATGACTGGCTCTAGTTAAAAAGATGTCGGATAATAATGCTCTCTCCTTTCATCATCTGTTTTCTTTTCCCAAAGGCATGTATGGTTACCATGGGAAACGCAGCCTGAATTTCTTGCGGATAACCATGGCGATGCCTCGTCTTATTGCCCCTGCAAAGAGACTGCTGGAGCAGGGCTTTAAGTTTGGACCGTACCCCATCCAGAGTTACCAGTCCTACGAGGCCAATATAGATTTTGAAATCAGGTGTGTGTGCTGTATAAAAATAGTAAAAGATTTTGTTTACATGATGGACAGACGACGGTGTTAAAGTGACTAATTTCTTCTAAATACATCAGTTTCATAAAGTGATGATCAATTTGGCTTTGCAGTAAAAGTCATGGAATTGTGCTGAAGTCATGAAAAAAGAAATTCATCTTGCTTGAATGCTCATAATGTGTGCACAGGAGAGTGCTAGTAGACAACGTCTCGTGTCTGGCTGCATGTCTGCCTAGGAAACTAGGCCAGTACAACCTGTGGTAGATTTAAAAGTAGAAAGGAAAAAAAGAAACGGGGACGTGCATGTGCACATTTACTGTATATTTTTCAGGTACAGTATATAAACTATGTACCTCAGTATATTTAAACATGGTATTTGCACTGATTGTGGTGTTTTTAGTCCTCAGTTTTGTAGCCATATTCTATGTTCTTAGTTTATTATAGACTTTATAATGTCTGCTTACATTTATACGCAGGGTCCTCATTGGAAATGTGCCAGGAAAACCTACTTATTGTAGCTCAAGATGTTAGTTTTGATGTCTTTTGTACAAAACTGCTGATAATTAATATGATACTAAAGCTGTATTTTTCACCTGAATGAGGCTGTGAGCTTGTGTTGTCAGGTTTATGGTGGACAGTGATGTGGTGGGATGCTGCTGGATTGAACTCCCCAAAGGCAAGTACAGAGTGCGTGAAGAGAAGAGCATGGCGGTCATAGATTCTCAGTACCCAGGCAAGGTAGGTCTAGTTCACATCTTACTAGTTGTGTGACACACTCTGGCCTGTCAGTAGAACAGCAGTGGTCAGTGATTCACATTCCTGCCCTCATATGGTGTTCACGAACGTTCTCCTGTGTTTGTCCTTCAGGTGTCCCTGTGTCAGTATGAGGTGGATGTGGCGTGGACAGATTTGATAAGTCACCCAGCAGAGGGAGACTGGCAGAGGATCGCACCGCTCAGGGTCCTCAGCTTTGACATTGAATGTGCAGGAAGAAAAGGTTGGTCATTTAGTTTTTCTCTGGTATGCATACACTACAGCAAACAAACTACCACCAGATTATGTAAACACAAAAACAAGGCATAGTACAACTTCATGAAAAGTAAATTCATGGTTTGACTCAGGTGTTGTCTCTCTCTCTCTCTTTTTTTTTTTTCCACCAGGAATCTTCCCAGAACCAGACAAAGATCCTGTGATTCAGATAGCGTCTATGGTGCAGCGTCAGGGTGAGACAGAGCCCTTCATTCGCACAGTATTCACCCTTCAGTCCTGCGCCAGCATTGTGGGCTCACAGATACTGTGCTTCACACAGGAGAAAAAGCTACTGGAGGTATACTCACTGGCTGTGTAAGGCACAGAAAAACACAACATTTTGATGTTTTTTTGCTCATCTGTCTTACCATTGTGTGTCGTTTTATGTTTGTATGAGCAGAGCTGGGCTGTGTTTTTGAGGACAGTTGACCCAGACATCATCACTGGA
>NW_018127915.1:2033013-2068611 GCF_001952655.1 Monopterus albus
CCCTACCTGCTCAACAGGGCAGCAGCTTTAAAGGTTAGATGGAACCACATTCATTTAATACTTTAATCCGTTGCCAAGGCCTAAAATGTTCTTGGCCAGTTTACATTTACTAAGTACTCACAGAAATACTTCAGATCACCCTTCTATGTTTGGGCTAAGCCATTACTGCTCCTGTGTTTAGGTGAATCTGTTTCCCTACTTGGGCCGAGTGCGAGGCATAAAGTCAGTTTTACGAGACCTAAACTTCCAGAGCAAGCAGATGGGCCGTCGAGAGAACAAGGCGATAAACATGGAGGGCCGGGTTCAGTTTGATCTACTGCAGGTCAGCTCTTAATTTACAATAGTAAAATAGTTGAGTTACTGCACATTTTGTATGTTGTGCGTTGCTTGGATAAGAATGTATTTAGGAAAAGACAGACTAACTATAATGTGACTGGTGTGTCTTTTTTTTATCAGGTGCTCCTCCGGGACTATAAACTGCGCTCATACACACTAAACGCTGTTAGTTTCCACTTCCTGCAAGAACAGAAGGAGGATGTGCAGCACTCCATTATCACTGATCTGCAGGTTAACCTTGTTGAAAGTTGTCTTTGGTTGCTGTCATTAAGCAATATTTAAGTGTCTGTAATTTTTCTGTAATAATGTGAAAAATAAGATACTAGCTTCTTAAAACGTACACTGAGTCTGTCGCTCTCCCCTTTTCTTCAGAATGGCAGTGAACAGACACGTCGTCGTTTGGCGGTCTACTGTCTGAAAGATGCCTACCTCCCACTGCGCCTGTTGCAGAAACTGATGTGTGTGATTAACTACATAGAGATGGCCAGGGTGACAGGCGTGCCTCTCACATACCTGCTCTCAAGAGGACAGCAGATCAAAGTGGTGTCTCAGCTGCTGCGACAGGTAACAAAGGGAAACACAAGGAAGAGTTACGGCACGCATTCAGGTTTAAAGATGGAAACTAAGCATCTGTTCATGTTTAGGCCATGAAACAGGACCTGGTCATGCCTGTTGTAAAGACAGAAGGAGGAGAGGACTACACAGGGGCGACTGTCATTGAGCCAGAGAAAGGGTATGTATGTTTGTGATTTATGTGAGTGTGTGACCCCACTCTGCTCTTGGTTTTAATGGTTTTGTACATGCAGGGTTCTCCTATTCCTTTCCATCACCACCTTCTTCTCTGTGTAGGTATTACAGTGTTCCCATTGCAACCTTGGATTTCTCCTCCTTGTATCCATCCATCATGATGGCTCACAATCTGTGCTACACCACCCTGCTGCAGAAGGGCTCAGTGGAGAAACTGGGGTGAGCATGTCCTTGTCATTATATAAGGTTAACTTGAAAATATTTAAGCAGCTTTAGTTTCCCTCTGCGTTGTCTTTATTTTTTACTTTAAATGATACAGTATTGTGTAACTTTAACTAGTTTAATTTGTGTCGTCTTCATGACAGTTAAAATGTGTTTGTCTAGTATTAACATGATGAACTGATGGTTGAAGTGGTTGTGTGTCTTCAGCCTGTCACCAGAGGAGTTTACCATTACTCCGACCAGGGATCTGTTTGTGAAGAGCTCTGTGAGGAAAGGACTTCTGCCGGAGATCCTAGAGAACCTGCTGTCTGCCAGAAAGAGGTTCAAATAATCACAATAACAAACTGGCCTGAACTGAGTATCTAGCAGTTTAGTACAGGCTTTAATACCCAGCGTCCTGGTCTGCTTGTCCTCCTGTCTTTCCACAGGGCCAAAGCGGAGCTGAAGAAGGAAACGGACCCTTTCAAGAAACAGGTGCTGGACGGTCGTCAGCTGGCTCTCAAAGTCAGTGCAAATTCTGTCTATGGCTTCACAGGGGCTCAGGTGGGCAAGCTGCCCTGCCTAGAGATCTCACAGGTGAGCTGGTGATGCTGGGTGACAAACTCGGGAATATTGTTCAGACCTGATACAAGTAATTACACAGTATGTGGTGTTGTCAGCTCATTACGTTTACATGCTATGAATTATGTGAGCAGTTTTCAGCTATGGAACACTGTGGTCTGTTTTACACATTATATTGTTGTATTAAAAAAAAAAAATACAACAATATAAAGTCTTCCCACTGTTCTGCACAGATGTGAAGTCGAAACATGAACGAGAAACAAAGATGTAGAACAGAGATTAGTGTTAAAATAGAAATCACAGAACAGGTAGAGAAAGACAAAGAACTCCTGAAAGACCAACAATGCAAGGCATCTGGCTGTTGTTCTTGTTGTTCTGTGGAAAGTTGACAAATTTTGATGCACAACACTCAGAGTTGAGGAGATAAAGCCATGAGCAGTTTTGCTCAGTGGCAAAGATGAATCCCATTCGTTGAAATATAGCCTGTAATGTAGCTGAAAACGGACTCATGGCTAATAGGAGCTTATTTCACATCGTTTAGTGATACACTCATTTAAATATCTTCACTCGTCTCACCCAGAGTGTCACTGGATTTGGAAGACATATGATCGAGAAAACCAAACAGTTGGTGGAGTCCAAGTACAGCATTTCCAGTGGTTACCAAGCTGATGCCAAGGTCAGGAATACTTGTGGCTGCCCTCCATCAGTACTGAACCCAACTCTTCTCTTTTTGTTTCCCTTATTCTTGTTAACATATCAAATATCAACTCACATTTAGTTTTGTTCCTCGTTTTAATTTGAACACTTATTTTTTTTAATTTACTTTTTAAATCTGTCATCTGTTAAGGTCATTTATGGGGATACAGATTCCGTCATGGTTAAACTGGGAGTTGCAACAGTAAGAGAGGCCATGGCTGTTGGGAGGGAGGCAGCAGAATGGGTGTCCTCCCATTTCACACCACCCATCAAACTGGAATTTGAGAAGGTACCACACTACACCCTAATTTGACCAGGATGTATGTTTAACATCTGATAAGTTGAAAATATGACACAGATATTAATATGTGATGCAACAATCTATATTTGGCTGTTTAAGCCAATACTTCAAATGAACGAGGACAGTGTGAACATATAGCAACACGTCTGGCTGCCACATTTTCAGAAATCAGGCAGCTGTTTCAGGGTTTGTGACTCAAGGAAAGTTGCAGCTTCTTCTCAGCTCATGAGTTTATTTTTCTCACTTCCACAGGTGTACTACCCATACCTGCTAATCAACAAGAAGCGCTACGCAGGCCTGTATTTCTCCTCCAGTGCAGACACGCATGACAAGATGGACTGTAAAGGCATCGAGACTGTCCGCAGAGACAACTGCCCTCTGGTGGCTAATCTTATCAACACGTGTCTACAGAGAATCCTCATAGACAGGTACACTCACATGCTTATTGCACCAGTGTGATTTCATTCCTTCATAATTTAATCTTTAATTTCATTTGGACATACTGATTAGAACTCCATAATTATTTATGCAGTGAAACTATGTGGCTAGATTTTTAGCTTCTAACAAAAAGCGAGACTCTGTCCACTTCCTGTCTTTTGCTTGGTTGAACCTTAACTAGAGCTGTAAAACTGATCACAACTGACGTGACTGGTTGAACCTTAACTAGAGCTGTTAATATGGCTGTAAAACTGATCACAACTGACGTGATGTCCTTAGGGATCCTCAGGGTGCTGTGGCTCATGCCAAAGAAGTGATCTCAGACCTGCTGTGCAACCGTATCGACATCAGCCAGCTGGTCATCACCAAGGAGCTGACACGCACTGCCCAGGAGTACGCTGGCAAACAGGCACACGTGGAGCTGGCAGAGAGGTCTGATTAACTGACTGGGCATTGCAAGATTTTATTTGTAATAATACATAAAGACTGTGATATGGATGAACTCACTCTTTAATGTTCACATTTTAAAGGATGAGAAAGAGAGATGCAGGTAGCGCACCAAACCTGGGAGACAGAGTTCCATATGTCATCATCAAGGCTGCAAAGGGAGTAGCAGCATACATGAAGTCGGAGGTCTGTAATGTCATCTTTGTCTTTTAATGTGCACATTTTTTTAAATCTACATTTCCTTGTAATACATATTTATTGAAAGTCCTGATTGTTCTATATTGTTTCAGGACCCGATCTATGTGCTGGAGAACAATATTCCCATTGACACTCAATACTACCTGGAGCAGCAGCTGTCCAAACCCCTGCTGCGAATATTTGAGCCCATCCTGGGAGAGAGCAAGGCAGAGAGCATACTGCTCAGTAAGTCTATGCGCACACACACCTCTATACACATCTTGTTTACATTGTTGATTAGCTGACTAAATCTTATTGTTTACATTGTTGATTAGCTGACTAAACCTTTTTAAGCAATGTATCATGGGCATTTGTCATTGTTGCTGACATTTGTAAACTAATCTAAAGATCTGTAACAGTATTAGTAATCTATAGAGTTCTGATCAAAAATAATCTGCAGCCTCACACTTGTCTTATGGATCAAATCTAATGTGAGCTGTACAATTCAGCCAAGAAATGTAGAGAAGAATCTTAGTGTTAAGATATATAAATGACACTTAGCATGTGTTGTGTTCTCAGATCAGAACATTACTGCTGATTTTGGGCTCTCTTTCAGGTGGCGACCACACTCGCTGCAGGACGGTGCTGACCTCAAAGGTGGGAGGCCTCATGGCATTCGCTCAGAAGAGGAGCACCTGCATCGGCTGCAGAGCTGTGCTCAAGTCTGATGGTGTGTGCGCAGCACTTTAACATTTGGTTTTCCACTTGGAGTTCAGATGATATATTTCATATTTAGAGTTCAGATCCATATTTTTGTATGTATACTGGAGTCTTATACAGTGTGTGTAACCTGTTTCGTTGCAGTGGCTGTGTGTGATTTCTGTAAGAAAAAGGAATCTGAACTGTATCAGAAGGAGGTAAGCAAGATGCAGATGATGTCATATTGCCTTCTGGTGGCTCTTCTTAGCGTAGGGGGAAATTATGAAAAATTTGATATCAGATTTATTTAAGTACAATTATTTTTTTCTTTTCTTTTGGGCTCCTAGCACATTGTGCTGATTAAATTGCGACTCTTTATAACTGACTGTTACACTAAAGCGTAAACAGTTACGTCTTCCTTAGGTTGTTTTAAATGTGTTAGAATTAAGGGGATAATATCTGAAAACATCAGTTTTCCCATTATGTCTTTGATAATTACAGATCTTTCACCTCAACACCCTGGAGGAGCGTTTCTCTCGCCTATGGACTCAGTGTCAGCGTTGTCAAGGCTCCCTCCATGAGGATGTGCTCTGTACCAGGTACATATACAGTTCACATGTACATGCTGTATTTATCATAACTCTGAAACCCAGATTGTTTAGCACACAACTATGGTAACACTCTTCTCTCCTCATACCTCTGCAGCCGGGATTGTCCCATCTTCTACATGAGGAAAAAGGTCCAAAAAGATTTGGATGATCAGAGCAAGTTGGTGTCTCGCTTTGGGTGGTGACAAAGGGGTACACACACACACACACGCACACATTCCTCTTGTGCCTTGGACTTTTACTCAGTTGCTGGATTTTTTTTTCTTTCTTTTGGTACTTGTAAAATATTTCTTTATTTTCTAATATGAAGAAAATGACAGTTTTTTTTGTAAAATAAAATCAAAAAGCAGTCACTTCAGGCTGTCTGGTTTGATCATTACTCGTTTAACAGTCACAGCAAAAATGATACTGGAAGCAGTTAATTGTACAAACAGGTTACTGAACCACATTGTGGTTGAACACACCAGACAGTGAACATCTGCACTTGAAGAGCTTTACAGTGCATGAGCTTTTTTTTTTTTCAGTGGTAGATTCCCTGTTCTTTTCCTGTGATGAAACTGTGTAGTTTTACAAAAAGCAAAACAGGAACTTAACTGCCTTCCTCTTCACTGTTATTGTTTTAGTAGAACCACAGAAACCACATCCCCTCCCGTCCACTAATTAGAGTGAAACCCCTCATCTTTTCATGGCACAAACTGGAGGAAGCTGGATGTAGTGTTTGTTACATGTAAAAAGAGGAGGTCTTTATTGCCAGAGGTTACAAATCTATGGAAGCTCATTGCCTTTACCAAAGGGGACAAAAAAAACCTGAGAATTGGATCTCGTAATTATGAGACCTTTTGTCACAATTGTAAGACAGTACAGGTCGTTGGAACACTACATGGATGTAGTGAATTACACTGCAGGCAGCGACTTTGACACCTGTTTTAGCCTACATTTGTTTACATTTTGGAACAAGCTGAATTACGTTTTCTGTACACTATTGGATGTTCTGACAACTGCCACTGAATTAAACCTGATGATATGCACTGCAATAGATCTCATAATTAAAGGAAAAGGACCGATAATTATGAGAGACTGATCTCGTAAATATGAAATTGCTTGCAGTGGTTGGAATGATGTAGAACTTACCTGAAAAATCGTCAGGTTGACAGTTTTAGTATCAAAGAAATTCAGTGATAGTTGTCAGTACATCCAATACTGCACAGCAAAAGTCATTGGCTATTAGCTAATTTGGCTTACTTGGTATTCCAAAGCATTGTCTAGGCTAAAAATGACAAGAAGAAAAGACCTCAAAATTCTGAAGTAGTAACTCGTAATTTCAGGATCCTCATCTCATGATCATGAGATCTTTTCTTGTAATTGTGAAACAGTAAGTTAGAATTACGAAAAGATTTCATACTTACGAGAATTTTTTTTTGGTGAATGCAATGTGCTTCCATACAAATCACACTCTGGACTTGGTTTGTATTTGAGAAAGGTACCTGTCACTGATCTTCTTGAAAACCCTTTAACCTTTACCAGTAAAGAGCCACCTGGATAAACAAAACAGACAAAATGTAAAAGCCAAAGACATTTTACTTGTTCATTACAGCAGACTGCATAACAGGGTTTCCATTGCTTTCAGTGAGAACTGTTCAGATCTAATTATGTACATGTATTTTAGAGTTGCTGCATATTTAACACCATAGCAAAGTATGAATCCTTCCCGGGTGGAGTCACTTCTGCTGCATTGCAATTCGACTGAAATATTGCTCCTTGAATTTTGATATAATCTCAGTACGTTGGTAAACAGCTGTTTTAACGGAGAAGTTTTAAACTGGGGGAAGCTGTTTGTAATGCTACAAAAATATAAATTTAACAATCCACTACGTTTAGGGTGATGGTAATTATCAAAGAAGACAAACAATGCTATAAAAAGTGGTTGCCCTAAATATTATCATCCAGCATAAGGTACGTTCTGATAACATGACTGTCGCTGGGAGATTTCCCACTGAGTTAAACACTGGTTTCAGCATTGGTTTAAATGTACCACATTGTATATTTGCACATGCCACATGCTTTGGAAATAGTGGTGTAGCATAAACAATGCTTGAACATAGTGACTTAGAGCTGCGTCCACCACCAACGCCAGGACTGATGTAAAACTTGCATTAAAAGGTGGACTTTGGAGCAAACAAGGCTGATACTTCAAACAATAAGTTAATGAGGCTGTGAACTTTTACAGCCATCAAATCTCAACGGATCATCTGCCACAGCTGTCTTTTATTCCTCTGGTCCTGATAAAACACCGTATTCCTGAAAAGTTGTTTAAAATGGCACTAACTAATATTAAAAATTCTAAAATAAACACACAACAGGAAATGAATAAAGTGCACCTAGGAGTCTAAAACACAATTTTGTGGCTTTGAGACTGGATCATATCCTACTACAGCATGGTCTTTGTGAGAAAATCTGAAAACTAAACTAGATATTGCTGTTGTGTTTCAAGCCCCAGAGGACACACCAATCTGTGGAAAAAAAAAAAAGGGGGGGGGAAGGTCTAATGGTGGAGATTTGGGTTCATCGCCCCTCCTGATGGGACAGTGCAAAGTGCACCATCAACTGTTTCACTGGTCAGACATTTACAGTTAGAAAAAAAAAAAAGAATTATCATTTTGGACAAATTCTCTTATTGTGGGGGTGGGGGGCGGGGGTGGTGGACTTTCACCACGGACCTCAGTTTTTTCACTAATGCTGACCTTAACAAAAACAAAGTTTCTAGCTGTTGGCCCATCTAAACAAACAAAAACTACTTAATTCACAGCGTTAAACGGAAACTGCACATTGGATGAATAAATGGCAACTTACTGTAGGTGGAAACTGTGACAGCAGTAAAACTGGACTTTACCCCCACCTGCCTACCTGCCCGGAGGTGTGTTAGACATCTCCATGGTGACAGGGAAGGCGCAGTGTGTGAGCAGGGAACCAAGTGCTGGGAGGGATGCTGGTGAGTGTGGTTTGCTATAGAATTAAGCAACGTCTCTGAGTGTTCTTCTTGCTCTTTTTGTTGCTGCGGTTGGTCTCCTTGTATCTTCTGATCTCCCGTACCAGCGAATAAAAGGCTTCCTCCACACCCTGCAAGACAGAAACAGAAAAATGCATGCTTATCACACACAGACAGCTTGTTGAAAGATTTGTTTATTTTGCCACTTACGCTTTTTTTCCCCCCGGCTGTTGCTATGCTGATGTCATATTTACTTAAACAAGGTTTGCACATGTGTGGATGCAAACTAAACACAGGTGTTACTGCCTTTCCCATTTACCTGTCTGGTTTTAGCTGAGGTTTCGATAAACGGTACTCCATAGCTTCGTGCCAGCTCCTGCGCCTGTCGCGTCTCCACTGTGCGGGTGCTCAGGTCGCTCTTATTCCCCACCAGCACCATGGGAACACTGTCACTGTCCTTCACCCTGTTGATCTGCTCTCTGAGGATGAGACACATTGAACATCACCGAAGAGACTGAACCCACCCTACTTTGGGGAGACTGGGTTACAGGACCTTAATATGGATCAGATTATATGAACATGAACTAGATTCTAGACTACAATGTCCCCACAGAACCTGTAACCACACTCAGCATGTCTACAGAGGTGTTACAGATAATTACATCTGCAGTTCCTGCTAAAGAGGAAGTAGCCTTTGTCTGTGGCCACTAGACACAGTTGTATTTTAAACACGCTCTTCAGCAGACAGTCCTACTTTGACAGCACTGATTTGTGACTGATAGAGCAGCCTGCGTTGGTGTATACAAGCCATGAAACATCTTGTACCTGTACAAGTGAACATCCTCAAAGGACTTGGTATTGTTGATAGCAAAGACACAGAGGAAGCCCTCTCCTGTCCTCATATATTGGTCCCTCATGGCGCTGTACTCCTCCTGACCAGCAGTGTCCAGGATGTCCAGCAGACACGTCTCTCCATCAATCACCACCTGTTTTCTATACGAGTCCTACAACACAGCATCGACATGATCACACAAGCAGCAGCAGATGTCTGCCAAGTAATGCGACAATGTATTGCATGATATCAATTCTCATGTTTTGTGGCACATTGCTGCATCATATAGCTGCAAGACCCTGATGAAGGAAATAAACCTGCAGAAACCTGAATATTGGTTAACAATAACTGATTACAGCTCAGCACGTTTATCACTGAAAATAAAGATTTAAAACCAACTTGTGGTGTCTTAATGTGGGAAAACATTACACAGCAACATTAACGCTGTTGACTCATGTCTGTTTGTGAAACAAACGACAGCTTATGATAAAGCCGTTATGATAAAACCATAGATTACATACAGCTTCTTCAGCCTAAATCTACAAACAGCAACATTACAATAACAAGAATTACTGTTATCACCAATATTAGCTAATAAAATCTTTAAATCTCAAGATTAGTGTTTCTAGCTTGAAGCTGCATTTCATCTCAACTCAGTAGTGAGTGGATGACACTAGAAACCAGTGTCCCCCAATTCAGTGGTGATATGAGAACGTTCAAAGCCCGTTTCTCCTGTGACCTGGTGTTATGGTTATGAGATCTGAACTCAACTAGGATGTTAAACATCCCAGGAGTTTGGATAGCAGGGCCTTATAGATGGAGACACAGATATGCTCATGCCTTCTAGACAGTGATGACCATCAG
Organism: Monopterus albus; assembly: GCF_001952655.1. Classification (NCBI taxonomy): domain Eukaryota; kingdom Metazoa; phylum Chordata; class Actinopteri; order Synbranchiformes; family Synbranchidae; genus Monopterus; species Monopterus albus. Next base: position 2,042,928 of record NW_018127915.1, read on the forward strand.
ACCTTTTCTTGTAACTCACAAAAGAAAAGTGAGTATATTAACAACTGTATAGTAAATCAAATGGCACTGTGGTAGTCCGGTGGTTTAAGAGTAGAGGCACATATCGTGGTTTTCTTTTAGCTGAAGGATGAACAAGCTCTGTTTCGGTATATGAAACCAATTTCAATTTTTTATTTTTGGTCAAGATGTTCAACATGGGTTTTATAGGACAGTAAGGCTTGAAAATAATCACTTACTACTTACTTTAAGGTTTTAAATATTAAATATGATGCACAGTCACAGATTCAACTGCACAGGAATACATGAAGCTGTGAAGTTAAGCTCCAACTCAAGCAGCTGCAGAATTAAACTAAGTCTCCCATATTTGTGCATCAGGAATAATACTCCTGTTGAGTAGTATGTAGTTGTACCAATTACATTATGTGTTTCGGGTGTATTACATTCTACAAGGACACTGTGTGTAGAAGTTGGTCTCTCACCTCGATGGTTGGATCATATTCATCAACGAAGTGGTTTTGGATGAGCTGAATGGTGAGAGCACTCTTCCCGACACCTCCGGCCCCGACTACCACAAGTTTGTACTCGGTCATACCTGTTAGGGATCGAGCCAGCAGGCAGTCATCAAAAGGCGTGACTTCATATTAACCTAAGAAGCTAACAAGTTTAACTAACTGACAAATCTAACCGCTTTATCTCACCCTCATTCTCCCTACACTGACATGGCGACGACACTGACCCAGATTTAAGGTTAACGTACTATCCGCTAACGTTATCTTAATGTTAATCACTTTTTTTGGCCAAGTATGTTACACACAAGGAATTTGTCTCCGGTACAGAACCGAGGCAGCCATCTGCGGCGCCTAGTCGCCTTCATGTTAACTCTTCCGTTTAGTTGCTGAATCGACATTAATGAAAGCTGGTGGTAAAAATGGGAACAGTTTAAATACACATACTTACCTTAGTGTAGGATTTGTCACAGTCTGAGAAACAATGTTAGCTAAGCTAGCTGAGTTTAACTAGTGGATAAATGAGATTAGCTTGCTACATAACGTTAGCCTGAAACGATTTCCTTGTTCAAAACACTTGTAGAAACACTTCGGGATATGTCCGAAACTTGTATTTGGAATTCCCTGTAAAAACACGAACAACAGATGTGTGCCGCTATTAGTGAAAATCTAACTTCTTGTAATAAATGAACTAAAGTGCTGAATTCGTATTAGCTCCTATTTAGTCTCCACTGTGATTCATTGCAAGTAGTGCGTTTTGGCGTTAATCCCCTCATCAAACAACCAATGAAACGACGGCAGGCAGACAGACGTCGCAAAGGCCAAGTCACAGTGGAGTTCTAGCTTGTAACCCCGCCTACAACTAGCCAATCCGTCCAATCATAAGCAGGAATAACCCTAATTGGGCATGGCCTGTCAAGCAACATTCCTTCTCTCACAGATGGCTCCTCTCAACGACTGGGTGGGTGGGTGAACAGTTATTTATAATGCTGAATGTCATTAATTGTGTTTAGACTCATTTATGTACCAATTAACTGTGCATTTCAGTTCTAAATATGACTAACTTCAGCCTCATGCATCATATTACAATAAATAGTCCTACAATAAAAACCATCTTCACGAATATTGTCCACTTTCTAAGGTTTCTAATTGTTTTATTTTGAAAGTGTTCACAGGAAAAGTTAGTATAGTATTGTGCCTGCCTTGACAATATACATACATCTTCCACCCCGAGGAACTGCAACACACAATTAAATTCGTGGATAATTCACAGTAATAATCAGATTAGTCGTATTACAGTAAAGACATTATCAGGGTGACTATTACAAACAACAACAACAGCAATATACTAACAGTAATATTATAATAGTAGTAATATTAGCATTGGTAATTATTATAATAGTTGTTTTCTGGTGTGGAGACCAGTTGAGTAATGGGACTTGAAGGTTGACCTGAGCACGAGTTTGTGTTCACCTTGGTCTAGTGGAACTGCAACAATACAATGAATTCATGGCCAATGCATCGGTATGGACAAATAGTATGATTACTATAAGTAATAACGGTAATTTTATCAACAAAAAGGAGCATTTAGTGAATAAAGAGCCAGATCGGTCACTCAGTTTGTATAGGCCATGTGTGAACTAGGAATTCAAATATCTAACAAACTCACCATATCAACTAAAAGGTGATAACATGTCAGTGCTGTGTTCACAACTTGTCTTTGCTACCCTTACTGGCCAAAAATAAGTAACTGCAAGATTGGCATGTGATTTTAGTAAGAAAGGTTTCTGCTAGGTTGGCGAGTCCGCGTTTGAACAGTGAATTAAGCGTCATGGCTATTTACTGACGTCTAGTGGTCATCACAAGAAACTGCACCGCCAAATTCAATTAGTCATATTAGCGTCAATGATGACATGATAGCATGTCAACACTTCCGGTGAGTTCTTTCAGAAATAAAGCCCAAAATGAAGGTATCAGAAACAAAGTAACAGACGCGATTATTAAATTACTCTGATTAAATGATTATAAAAATTGTTAGGGATTCGACTGATACGAATATAAAAATACCACAAATTAGAGATTCGGTTAGAATCTGACAAAAATGCAATATAACACATTTTCATGTGAAAATCATACTGCTGACTGAAAGAGGTCACAAATGATGTTTAAAAAAATAGTCAAATCTGTTCTTTGAAATATTTGTCTTCAGTTGCACTGCACATAGTGCCTACATCATGCCCAGCCTTCCAGTCCATCACCCTCACTACCCTTGTCTGTGACGTTCATGTTTCTCGCTCACTCTCCCACTGAGTGCATCTGCTCTCCTATCTAATCTTTGCCTAAAATCACAAAGATAATCCTGCATCCATCTGTCTCAAGGGAGAGAAACAGAGAACTGACATTGCACTCATATTATAGAAAATTAAACACTAATTTAACGTGTTATCCTGTTGTTTTGGGGATAAATTCTGATGACAATATTATTCTGAAGTCATTGAGAAGTCATTTGCTTAAATTTTATTAGACACAAGCATATCTCACATATACATCTTTTATACACAGCGCATGTTTGAAATCTTTGTATGTTAAAATATTTTCCTTTTTATTTTTACATTAATTCCCACCAGGTAACCAGGTATTTCATCAAAACACTGGAACAACCATAAAATGAGACAAAGAAGAAGCTCAATAAAAAAAACCCCACTAATACAACACTTAACACTTTCATTTTTAACTGGAAAAATCATTCAAGTCTTTTACACATTTCACTCAGAACACAATAACAATTTCCCATCGTCACTTAGACATGTACACAATGTATTAACATACCAACACATTTTACCATTAAATCCTCATTTGATTAAAATATCCTCATTACAACAGTTTTTCTCACAAAAGTGAGTTCTAATTACAAACCTTCTGTAAGTTAGGCCTAAACAGAAATTCTTGATTCTTTATCTGATAATGAACCGCCTGCAAATCTAATTTTAAAAATAAGTTACCGTGCATCAGCATGGCCTATGAGTACACACAGAATGCAGAACCTTGTGTGTGTGTGTGTGCATGCACATGTTGTTTCATGTGTGAATCTATTAGCTGTATCTATCATCTGTGCAGACGAACAAAGTTGTACTGTGTCGCTTGCACAAAAATTATTCTCCTGTATGAGAATGTTAATGTTCTCTCAGCAAAGGTGCCTCTGGACTCTCACTCCAATACCCAGCTGTCAGTGTGTCAGGGAATGATGTGGTTGGACATTACTGGACCTCAACACACCCTTAAATTCTTGTTAATTCCCACCTGTTTCAATCTGTACCATGAGTGCACATTACTCCTAAAGCAACTTAAATAGCAAATATTGTACCACCCCTCCCTCTGCACACTGTGCAATTTGACTGTGGTTGCATGAAATTTGCACCCTATGTGTGTAAAAACAAGAGAGGGATGACAGGGTACTGTACTGCACTGCTGTGCTCATTAAAATATGCTCACCGCTCCATGTTTCAGCACCTGCACCCAACACATCAGCACGCTCACCATCACACACAGATACGTACAATCTGAAAAGCTCTGAACCTCCATTTCAAACATTTAAAGACAAAGAAAGAGCGCCAACTGAGACTAAAACCAGAAAAGAAGACGACAGAAAATGTCCCATTAAACACAAGAAGAAAAACAGAGAGGGATAGAGCCACAGAGACAGAAAAGGGCTGAAACAGAAGGCAGCATGTGCTGTGATGTCTAGAAATGGTATAACTATTGTCATGTGCTGATTAAGCAGTGGAACAGTTAAGTGACCATCACACTCTACCTGTCATTCTGGGCCACCTCTCCAATCAGAGTAACACAACAAACAGAAAGTCACAAGTGTCATGTGATTACTTTTGATATGTGCCTTGTGACCCATCAGCCTGGCTGAACATGACATACTGGCCCAGGTAAGACTGAGCTAGACACCACATGCAGCTTAGAGCACACATTCAAGCACATGCCTTGTGCATCAAAAGCACCAAAAGCATGAGGGTGTGTTGAGGTCCAGTAATGTCCAAATCACAAATTGATACAACACGTAATCATTTTATTCTCTGACTGAAAAGTCTGAATGGAGTCACTGAGGTTTTAAAACATGACAGATTATCACCATGCTGACAATCACGTGCAAGCATACTTCACTTACGTTTGCTTAAGCAATGTAAATTTGCTGTGATGAAACAAAATCACCTCATTGCATGACTGATGGCAGGACAAGCTTGTCCTCGCTCATGAAAACACCTCAGCTTTTAGTTTGTGTATTGATTTTATCATGTGATCAATATTCTATTAAATCTGAGAATCTTCAGAGTAATATAGACTAGACTAACTGATAGTGAGCTTTTATAGTTTTGTAAGATCAGAAGTTGTATGATTTAAAACTGTGACCTCAAAGGTGCTTTTCCAGCTCTTTAAAATTACACACATTCAAATTTTAATAAAAAACGATGCCAGTGGCTTGAGAGTTGCTGTACAGGCAAAAAAGCCTACCACGCACACACACACACACACACAGAATCTCCTCAGTGACGTCGGAAACACAACTCCTGACCAATCACTACAAGCTCAGGAATACAGGAAGGAAGTCTGTGAAAAAAATTGCTGCAAATAAATACTACATGTGTTTAAGTACACCTGCAGGCACATGCTTTTACATGCGCGCACACCCACATGCTCTCTCTCTTATACACACACACACACACACACACACAATGGAATTAATCAGATACATTTGAAATGTGAAATTCCAAATATGTACAAACGCACACAGCAGGTCCATTCAGTGACTCTTTTACAGTTCCTTCCCAAAAACAATCCTCCTCTTTTCCTAATCTTGTATTTTTTTTAAAACTTGTATCATGCTGATCTTCTATGTCAGCTCCCTCTCCTCTTCGCCCTCATACACGTACGAGTTGTATCCAGGTGGCTGCACATATTCCTCAGTTTTTTCCCAGTCTGTCACCCATCCAGGCCCAGCTCCTCCTCCTCCTCCATTGGAACCCATCACTAATTGGCTCATGGCCCCGTACTGCCCGCCTCCACGGTAGAGCTCCTCTGTCTCATTGGCCAGTTCATCCTCATTAATGATACCACACTTCTCTTCACTTGTGTCCTCTATGTCTGCCCATGCCTGCTTCTCTCCTGAAGCAAAGGTTCCTATTGGAAAAAGAAGAAAAAGCAATTTATCAGCATTTAGACTAAGGTGTTCTGCACATACTTGCAAAAACCTTATTTTCATAGTCAAATCCTACCATAGAAAAGCACTCCTCCGTAATGAACGAGGGAAGCTATAAGGAAGACACCCTGCCACTCCTCACGTGTCTGAAGAAATGTGAACGGTTCAAGAGTGAGTCCATTGTAGCTATCTAAAAATATGGAAAGTTTTATACACTGTTAAGTTGATATAACCTTGTGTTTGGTCATGGCCCCAACTATGAGAGGACACACCATTCCAGATAATGTTCCCACTCCATTGGAGATGCCCATCAGTATGCTGGCATATCGAGGGGCAATATCCAAGTGATTAACATTAAACCCTGAGAGAGAGAAACAAACACAGTATAACTTCTCCTGCTTTTTTTTTTAAACAACATTATTGAGGTGGATTTTCATGTGCTGATATTTTTCACAACAACAGAGCAAAGAGAAATCAGTGAGTGGAGAGATTTGGGCTACTGTTGCAATTCTGACCAAGCTAAACTAACAAGCCGGTAGCTGTAGCTTCATATGTACTGTTCAGACACAGGACCAGTGTTGATCTTCCCATTTAACTCTCAGCAAGAATGTTGATATGCATATTTCTTAATCTATCACACTGTTCCTTTAAAACAGGGGCAACACACATGATAATAACAGATCTGATTAAATCAGGCCTTCAGCTTATTGATAATGTCTTACCTGAGATAGCAAATCCGCTGAACCCTACAGCAAGGACCAAGAAGGAAATGGCAACGGCTTTTGTGTGAGAGTATCCCACCACCAGCAGGAGGGTGGCCTCCATTCCAAACCCTGAAACACTCAGCCATCAAAATCTAACTGAACAATGGAGGAATGAGGAGCACGCTCCACAACATTATACTCTGTCTCAACAATCACAGGTTCACTATTACATTGTGTATAAATAATTATGTTGGAAGAATAATACACTTGTTTTTGCACATGAAACAGACTGATCCAACCTTTAAGTCGTGCTAAAATATTCATACGATTCCAGCTGGAAGCTGCTGCCAAGTGAGAGATGCTGCATAAGAGGTGCCAGTCAAACAGGGCTCCTACTGTAAAATGCTAGTGCCTTCAATTTCAAAAGAATTTAGTAGCAATACATGCACCTTGTTCCATTCGCCTCACTTTTGCAGTATTTATCTGTTCTGTTTCATTTCAGTCAGTGTTTTAAAAAGGCATGAAAAGATATTTCTAAGAATATAAATAAATGGGACGGCAACCTTTGGTAATTTGGTGTGTTTTCCACTTTAGCATCTTACACTGTTGCAAGCTTTAGCTTTTCACCATTTTCATTCCTCCTCACCCTCGTCCAGCTGCCACCTTACTCTCACCTCCACAGTTCATCAGCTTCCTAACGTTGGTGGTGGACATCAGGTTGTGACTTCTCAGGTAGTCTGCCAGCTGGCCTCCAACAGGAACGACGATTGTCATCACCAGATGAGGCAAAGCTGACACAATGCCCACCTGGAAGAAGAAAGGAGAGAGGGAGTCAATACGTAGGTGTGCCATTACTAGAGCATTTGAAACATACTGACAGTTTGAAAGCAAGTCTTTAGCTACATGTATAGATGATATGATCTCACCTTACTGATCTCAAAACCAAAGACCTCTTCAAAATAGGCTGGCTGGCTGATGAGCAGCAGGTAGAAAGTCCAGCTCCTGCAGAAGTTGGCCACAATGATGGCATAGACAGGCATGGAGGTGAAGAAGTGTTTCCATGGGGTTTTAAATTTCTGCCACCAAAAGGAATAAGATACTACTTGGATTTTCTGACTACAATGAAATTGATCACAAACTAGAAAGTCAGTCAAATGTGTGCCAAGTGGTTTGTCTAAGAGATTCTGTGTTTGATTGATAGACAGATAAATATCATACGTGTAGAGGATTGAGAAATGCTGCAGAGTCTCCGATCGCTTCTTCGATGTACTTTCTCTCCTCAGGCGAGATGGTGGGATGTGCTGCAGGACTCTCATAAGACACAAGAATCCAGAACATATACCAGAATATCCCAAAGCTGCCTGGGAGGTGAAGACAGAGGATGAATGGGCTGAACTCATTGTGCTTCAATAAGGACACATTGAATATAATGATACTAACCATAGACATAGAATACTGAAGGCCACCCAGTGTACTGCACCAGCATCCCAGCTAAAGGCATGGCCACCACAGCCCCTGCATAAGATCCTAAGAAAGCATCAAACATTAACAAAAGCAACAAATAATTTATTTTTCCTCTTTAGCGATACAGTCATTTCTGCACTCAAAAAGCTTAACATATACTGTCATCAAATAACCACATAAATCCGTCTTCTGCTTTAAATCTCTTAAAATTTGCACAAACTCCTGTTGGCTCCTTCTTCACAGTCTTCCAACCTGCAGAACTTAACCCTAGTGGAGATCTCAAAATGTCTGCAGGTAGCACAGAGAGTGAAATGTATCAGTAGAGTGTTGAAAGTTTACCACAAAAGGCTGTTGTAGCTAATCGACTTCTCTCCATAGGAGGTGCCCACTTGGCCCAGATCCCATGGCAAGCTGGGTATGATACACCCTGAAGGACAAAATACAGTTAGGGAAACACTTGTACACATAGGAAAATCTTAACACATGCACACAGAAACACACTGTACCTCAACAAGGCCCTGGCATATCCTAACCAATATGACACAGCTGTAATGGCATCGAGCGGCAGATGGAATCAGCATGTTGAGGGTGGAGGTAGCCACTATGGCAAAGCCAAACACTCTTGGACACAAAAAAGACAAACAAGCTGCCTCAGATTGAGTATTCAACACTAACGATAGCATCACAAGAATGACAAAAACAAAAACAAAACTGATCCACTGGCAAAAGACAAGAGATGGGGTTGTTTGCTGGTTCTGCCAGTGCTACTGCAACTGCCTGGCATCTGATTATAAAGACAAAGATTAACTGATTTTTTAAGCATTTGTGTGTGATTTGATGCTGATACTTAATGCCTGTGAAATAGCACCAAGAATTGGCAAAATCATTTTCTTCCCACTGGCACAAGACGTTTCTCATTAAGCTTGAACCTCATATTGGAGAAGATATTGTAAATGTGACAGTCACCTGTTCGCTGCAAATTTTTGACATATAAAACCACCCGGAATCTGTGTGACGATGTAGCCCCAGAAGAAGGAGCCATGGATCATCCCCACTGTCTCAGGGTCCCAGGTGAACTGTGCAGCCTGAAGAAAGACATATAAATGAATTTGAACAATTACATATAAATTTCATGCTATTCAAAAGGATACGTACTAATTTTTATAAGGTCACTTACATGTGACTTAAGAGAAGGGTTCTGTCATTTCTTTTAGAAACAATCTTTACCTGCATTAAATGGGGCCTGAACACAAATAAAGAAAGCCAGTGAAGGAGAAACTCATTTATGAAAATATGTTATGTGATGCTTACCTAACAAGCATTGCATAACATAACCCTAACCCTTATCACACAAGATAGCCACAAACTCACCGCTGTCACGTCTATGAATAGCTGTAAAGTAAAGGCAGGTACACAAGCTTCGATTTCTGATGTGCCACTCACCACAAGTATTTCCTTGTTGCCTTTGTAGACAGTATGGTCATTGACCATGCTCACAATGGCCACACCCAGGTTGCACCGGATACCAAAAGAGATGCAGAACCCTAAGCCAGAGAGGATGGCGATGATATACCGCCTGGGCAAACCAAAGCAGGTACAGTCCACCACCGGCAGCTCCTTCTCCTCCACCAGCTCAGGACGGCCCTCCGCTGATAACTCAATGGTTTCTCCATTGGGCTGCCGCTTCTCAATCAGCCTGAAGGGAAATAGAGACAGAGATTGTACAGGAAGCAGAACTATATATGTGTGTCTGGAACTTAAAAAGAAAAAAGTGGATTAGAAATGTATATAAAATTAAACATAATTTTGCTTCCATGCAAACAGTGTCATTTGGGTTTGTTTTGAAATTTAAAATAAAGTTCTGCACATCTGAACAACACCATAGCATGACCTTAGAGTAAAGGACACAATAGTGAGACCACTGATGTTAGCATGCATCTTTATCACATGATTTCTTTTCACAGCCTGAATGGAACGATCTGATATAACAGTGCAACACCGTATGGATACATTAGGAATAATTCTTTTTGTTGTCATTTATAATTTACTGCTACATGCAAAAGGTTCAGCTGCAATGAAATGACCTCGGTCTTCTCTTCATTCTTGTCTACATCTTGCTGACACCACCTCGCTCTGCATCTTTCAGTGAGGAGCAATTTCTAATAGGGAAGGTCTTACAATTTTGTGGAGTTTCCATGTATTTGAGGCTGTGACAGGAAGTGTACATCCTTTCATCATGCATGTTTTTTGTAGGCTTTATTTACTTTTAATAAACTTTCTCACTCTCTCTCTCTCACACACATAAGCAACGACTTTCTCTCTCTCTCTCACACACATAAGCAACATGTACCCTGTTGGTGGTCAAGTCTGAGTCAGCATGTTCCAGTGTGTGGGAACAGCTGTCACTAGCCAAGGAATAGCATTAGCTACGGCAGCACATTCCCTGATTGTCTGGACTTTTACATGTAGGTTGCCTGGAACCTGCTGCCATCTCAGACATGAGGACGAGCTGTGTGGAGACTGACATCTAACCATATACGTGTATATACACCTCATCACTGAACAGGCATGTTTGTGTAACGTTATTGAGACAGTGTGTGAAATAGTGATGTAGTGAAAGGCAAGAAGTATCAAATCTTTTAGACGGCCTAAATCAGATAACAGTGCATTGTGTTGAACTAAAGGGGAAGCTTTATAGAAAACAGAGGAATTTACAGGCTTATGATGAACTGAACAGCAAAACGGATCAAAAAAGTGTAACCAATATTTAAAGCATCATTTCCAAAAATATATCCGTACACATACACACATGCATGCAGCAGACTTAAGTACAAGATAGCTGCTGATGCACAATTCTACAATTAAATCAAAGTCCAAAATTTCCAGTGTATATATGCTTTGACGTGAGTGTGCGTGTTTTTAATTACATGTGAGTTCACAGTGTAGAGCACTTGTGTGTCAGCCCTCAACTTTCTGATCTAGTCAGTCAGTGAGCTGGAGAATGATGCACAGAAACAGGCACAATCACCACAAGGATTTGCTCCACACGATGAGGATGGCTGCACTTTTAAAAAAGGCGTTTCAAATGTGAACTTCAATATGTTTTCAGAACAGGTGTTTACTGCTTCGAGCGCTGCTCCTTTTTTCAAGTAAATATTCCAGACGATCCATCTCTCTCAGGATCACCACAAACTGAACTCCGATAATTTATTTACACATGCTAACACGAGACAGTTCCGACTCCGGTTAATTATTGATGTGTTTTTGAGTGACATAAATAATTCACACCGTCTTTTTACGCCATAATCTGTCACTGTCTATCGGCTTGTCTGTCTGCTTCTCTGGATATACACTGTCTCATCCACACAGTTGTTATATTTCTTATAGATTCTACTATGTAAAGCAACATTTTGGAATTTGTTGAGATTATAGAGGCTGCATCCTCTCTCCCCTTCTCCCTCTTAATCTGTCACAACATTCAGATTAGGATTACAAAAATGATTTACTTCTGGAAATGACTATGAAAGGACAGACTAGGACTGGGAATGGCTCAGTGTCGGTCTCCCTCTATCACGACACACTGTCGATTTTCCATTGATTCACTTTTTCAATCGCTTTCACTTATTTTCCAGTCAAATATTTCAATAATTTCTAAAATATCCAGTGTTTTTTTGTCTCTTTTGTTACAACCATAGACAAAATTAAAGGTATGGAGTTTGGTAAATGATGTTATAATATATGATTTAGTAGTGCAACCAGTACATTTTTGACTATAGCACATGTAGACATACAGAGTATTTGACAGAAGATGCACTGGCCTCTGGGCACGAAGCTTTAACAATAAGCACCACAGTGCAGTATACACAAAGACAAAAGCAGTTCTGTAATTCAGCAGTAAGATAATCAAGCTGATATGACACAAAGATGTGTATATTGTTTCTGCTTGATCAGGCGGCTGCATCCACACTCCTGCCCTCTCTGTACCAAACAAATGTGCTGACTTCGCTCCTGAGTGGAGCTTAGTAGGTTATCTCTTTTCACAGTTAGTGAGGGCTGCAGGAGGATCCTCATTAAACCTCAAAAACAGATTGTAGCCTCATACATTCACATATGCTACCAGCCAACGAGGTCATCTCACAGCAAAAATGGCTTTTAATTACAGATGCTTTTGACTAAAGGGCAATGTTGCTCCACTGTGTAAGTATCCCAGAAAAGTTAATTAGCCCAGAGTCTCCCTCTTCTAGTGTAATGATTTAAAATGATACTGAAGGAGTTTATTGACACTTTGAGTTAAACAAATACAACAATCTTGACATAAATCAACATTTATCACTACACCTGTCTGCCAGCACAAATCTTGTCTCACAACTGTGGTGACCGGTAAAATACTGCTACGTTGCTGAGGAAGTACTGGTATGATGCACACATGGAGAAACAAAGAGTTGTCTTTGGACATTTCCACTCAGCTGATGCAGTTCCTCCCTGGCATAAAGAGAACCTGATTGCTCTCAGCTGACAACAACTAATGAGTGAGAGAGCGTGAGCAGGCAGGAGTCCCATGACCTCAGGCTCTTGGAAGTATAATTACCACAGTAACAGACTCATTGGAGGCCCATGTCTGTGCTTTTCACCTGTGCACAAGAAGAAAACCTCATACTTAAAGATAAAACCTGAATAAATATCTGACATCAAATGTAAAAGGTCAACAAGACAAAATCAATCAAAGTGACTCAGTCTAAAATAAGGACTTTGGTGTCAGTCAACATAGTTTCAGCTTAGATCTTCGTCAAATAGAAAAGAAATTTTAAAACTTGTTAATTTGCATTTTCACTTTTTTATTAACTAGATTTAGTCATATTTACCATGACATTCTCTAAATGTACAGCCAGTATGACAAGTCATCATTATGTCTGTTCATAAGGAGAATGATCTGGAACCTACACTAGTCTTCATCAGCTGCACTTCCCTTGATAATCAAACTATTTTCTACATTCACTATTGAAATATAAGACAATATGCATCATGTTACCTCATTTTTGGTTAATGACACTGCTGTCAAATGCTGTTGGTGACCTGAGACTTTTGTTACTCTGTATATTAAATTCACCAATTCACAGAGCGTTCTGCATAATCCTCTCATAAGAGGATGATAGAGACAGAAAGAGACAGTGAGGGAATCTGACAGTAAAATATTATATAACACCGGATGCCCTGGTATAGTTGTTCACATCCATGTGCTGAGCTGATCCTCCACTGTACTAAGTGTAAACAACGCGTCGCTCTCCTCAGGTCACCATGTCGTTGTCTAAACATGACTTCCTTCTCCTTTACCCTCTAGTAAAATTATTGGTGGCAGCTTTAGGCTTGTTAAATATCTTGTGTATTTCTGTAAATTTTGTCATTTTGATAGTAGTGTCTCCCCCCCGTCCTCTGTGAGCCTCTCACTCTCCCTGAAGTGAACAGATTGAGTCTCAGTGGGACGGTGTCACCCAGGGAGACACTGTCCTCCCCATCCTGTCACACTGCTTCTCTCTCTGCTGTGGACACACACAGACACACCGTTCAAACAACCGCATGTCACCTTCATAGATGTATTATCTAAACACATAGGATAACTCAGTCACTGTGGGAACTCTGACTGAATATGTACACACACACACACACACACACACACTACATCTTGCTACCTTTACCAGATAACAAACAGCGAGCTGGGTCACATGCTGATTATCAAATTACATATCAAGATGTAAAAGAAGATACTTCTCTTGCTGTTTGCTTACTTCCCAGTTGTGTGGCACAGTACGGTTAAATCCAAACCCAACAACACACAGCGGCAGCATAAATATTAAATATTGGAACCGTACAAGGATACAAAAAGCACTGTGGCAATAAGGCATGTGGAACCGTTGCAGCTGATTTTCCAAACTGTTTAGCTCTGACAGGTTCTTCATGTGTGAAGACCTCGCTCATGAAGTAAACGTAGCCACTCCTAAACCAAACAATAAAGGCAGACTGACACACAGTCATGGAGAGACAGACATAAGATGGATATAGAGAATGCAGGCAGCCATGTCTCGAATGTAGCATTTTTATTTCTGTAAGTCAACAAAAGCATCTTACGCTCTCCTAGTGTTCACTGAATGATGTTTTTCTGCTTTGACCACAATACAGATTCATCATCTTTAGGCTTAACAACCAATACTACATTATTACTGCCACTGTCATGATCACAGTGATTATATCAAATCATAGTCCTTGAGATCTTTAGCTTTGTTAAAACTGATTTTTTTTGTAAGCTTTGTTTTTCACAGCACTGAGTACGTCTTCACACCAGTCTTATTTTTTTCTTTCTATCAGACAACCTGCACCTGTATTGTGTAAAAGTGACTACAGTAACAGAACATGGCTATAGATAATTCTTAAACTGATAGGAATGCTAAAACGTTTATAAAAAGTGTAAATTATTAAATATCGGTACAAGTTCTCACAGACAGTGAAGTCACAATTGTAGCATGAGTCTGTGATTTTAATATTTCTTGCACTGCTCTTTGCATGAGTTGATAAATAGATGAGAATTTATTTGACTTAAGACTTAAAAGACTTGCAGGAGAGATGGAGAATGCACTTGACCTTACAGTGATGGAGTTTGTGCTTACTTAGTGGAGTTTAATATAGAAACAGGAGATGCATTCTGATGGAGAAAATGTTTAAATAATAGATGAACTCCTGGTGGCTTTCATCAGGAAGGATCATGGTATGTGAGGTGGAGTGATTGGATACACGCTCCTCTGTTCAAACAGTGCAGGGATGCTCTCCTCACAAGATGTATTCACACATTTCTGCATATACACATATACATGCATAACAACATTGCCTCAACAATTTGAATAAAATATTCACTTTTTGCTTGTACTAAAAACTAGTCACATAAAATGAGTATTCACTATTGTAGCTAAGCCATGGAAACACCCATTACAACCAACCTGAATCCAATCCCATAATTCACATCTCTCATAGCATCAGCTGTGGCCGTGCACATGCATGGCTCACAACCAGTAAAAGAGAAGAAGCTGTTAATCTGTGAAATGCTGATAGGCTCAATGGATTGATGGAGGAAGGAGGAGGAGGGAGCAGCTGGAGGAAGTGACAAACACATGGATGGTACGAGTGGGAGGGAACAGTTTAGGGATTTGTGTGGCTCAACAGCTGGACTGAAAAACAGGCTATTTCAGGATGGGATTTATACATTTGGTTGCTACCTCAAATCCTGAGAGAGTGACAGTTTAAAACAATGGTTATTGCCTGAGAGTCTACCAGTATCTTTAACCCCCCCCCCCTTTTTTTTTTTTTTATTTAAAAAGACCAATTTGAGTTACAACGTTTGTATTGATATGCTATTTATTTACACATGTCCAACACTTTAATACATTAATACTCAGAAACTGTAACTATGAATATGGAAAATGTTGATCTTCTCTTAAAAAAAAAAAACAAAAAAAATCACACTGGCAGAGACATGAACTTATCAAGATCTTCATAAACCATATCAGCCCCCGTGTTATTACATTTGTCTTTTTAATTAACCAAATGGTTACAGCATTGACAAGTCTTATTTCCTTATTTAATTTAATAAATACAAAAAAACCTTTTGTCTATTGCCATAGACTCAACTAAAAATTAAAAACTACTGTCAATTCATTATGATAATCACCCAAAGTATTCACACAGTATCTAAATAATAGAACATCAGGTACAAATATAGCCCCAAACTTTAAATAATGTCCCGTGTCTCATTATACCACTGTGTTACTTTAATATGTCAAAGGCGGATATAGATATATACACTGGGAATCATTCAACAGAAGTTTGCTTTGTCTCAAAAACAGTAAATGTAGTTTGAAGTTAAAGAACTGAAATAAGATAGATAGACGCGCTCCCATTCAACCAGGTCGTGCCAATAACGCACGGAAATATTATGTAATCACACTTTCTTCCCGTTTTTTGTTGGGCCGAATCTGACGAGAACAACAACAACAACAACAACAACACAACCAAGCAAGCAAATAGAAAAAACGAGTTCTGGAAACGATAGCATCACCGATTTGTAAAAGTATATTACAAAACATTAAACCACAACAAAAAAACCCCTCTTTCCCATACACAGCGAGTTCTCTGCACATTTATATCCACTAACATCATCATAAGAGACTCGTGTAGCTGGTTTGTTTGTCCCCGTCAGGTACAAACTCTCCATGAAGTGACAGCTCCATCACTAGCGGTATTTTTCCACGCACTTCTCACAATCCAATCACTGCACAGTGCGCGCACCGCGCCGCGCTGAGTCGGACTTCAGCCGCTACTTTCATGATATATACTTAAACCTTCCTTCCCCAGTTCAAACCAGTAAATAAACTTTTCCATCACTAGAGTGTTAATGGTTAGAGGAGAGAGGATGGGAGCCCACAGCAAGATGAACTGCAGTGTCCTGCAGAACGAAAACATCCTGAACCAACGCGTTAAATCGGGGAGAGTCAAGGTGCATTCAGGAATATTTGGAATAGGTGTGTACCTGTGAATTTTCCCCAGAGTTTTGCCCGCGACCGCCTTAAACCTGTCTGGTCTGATCTCCATGCTGCAGCTCCTTGACCTGCTGGTGCGCTTGATGTCCCGCACACCCTCCTGTCCTGCTTGGACGCCACAGCCCTCTCTCTCACCCTCACCCCCCACCCCTCTCTCTCTCTCTCTCCCCTGCTGGGCCATAGAAAAGGTTCACTGTAAAAAATGTCACGCAGCATTTGGTCTAATACAGCAGTTGTCTCCAACTGAAATAAGGACCATGCTGAGGTGAACAGGATATTGAATATTCCAGCCGTTTGCACCAGTAACTCCAAACCTAATTTCCACCATACAGGAAACGTTAGGTTGGAGACATTGTAGGACAAGTGTTCTCACACTGCCATGACAGTGGTGACAAACTAAACCTGTTGTGGCTAAAGTGGTGTAGTTAGTCTCCCTTATTAAGCGTGTGTCAGGAAAAACGAAGAGCTTTCCATTACAGTAGCACCTAATATAGGTTTTAGTAAACTATAATAAAATATCTAACATTGTAGGCATTAAACACCAAATCAAAAACCTTCCTGTGAAGATGTGTAGTAATTATATGAAATGTATCCTGCAGCACAAAACTAACTTCACAGACAAAGCAAAGGCTTCATCCCACCCCATCCTACCAAAGTGCCAGACTGTAAAGAATGTGAATTTAACGTTTAACATTTGGCTCAGTGTACGTTGTGCCACAGAAACTGGTTTGAAACCTCAAGTGGCCTCGAAAAATGATCAAACTTCCCTTTGAAGTCAACTAATTGTTACAGAAATAGGCCTGGTGTGTGCGGGGAATATGTCCAACATACCCGGCGTCACTGAAAAGGGTCACTTTAAAATGAAACAAAGCTCTTGAGGGACAGATGATAGACAGGTTTCAGTCACCACAGTGTGAGTAATACCAGGTACACTGACGTGCACGCGCACGCACACACACACAAACACACATCACAAGGTAAAATCTCAAAGTAAAATGTATTAATGCCATTTAGCTAAAAATACTGAAGTCATATTTCTGTCAGTTTCTGCATTTCCCTATTCACCAGCCACTTGCAGTAATTTACCACCCAACTCAGTTTTAAACCCCACATAAAATCAGTCTGGCACAAACAAGAGACAAACCTGTTTTGACAAGCTGGTGGATAGAAAACTCCCTTATCTAAAACCTAGTAGCAGTGCTTCTCTTGTCATATATCTGTTAGTATTTTTATTTTCTGAACAGCGGGTATGATTCAGAAAATGAGCAGGGCAGTAAAAGGAGACGCTTCATAAGTACATAATCTAAAAAGCTTTTGATTTGACTGGTTATGTACATTCAATAATTTACATAGTTAAAAAAAAAAAAACTTTGGCTGAATATGATGATGGGGTATAACCCAAAGATTCTTTCTCTGACAAAGAATAACTCTGTTCATGGTTGCCCTCCTTTCTCTTTTCCTTCTCTCATACACTCCCTGTTGTTCAACATATTGTCCTTTCACAAACAACTACTCTCATAATCCTGTATCCTGCTCATCATCTTCCTCCTCCTGCTGGGACAATAGTCGGTAGTGTTCGCTGCCCATCGGCAGGAAGGCAACCCTGGAATGAGCCTCGGTTTCCTCAGAGAGGACTCTGTGATCGGATTTGGAATCCAGCTGCTCAGTGGGGCTGCTTTTGGTGTAAAACTCACAGTACATCTCCTGGCCGCCTTGCTCCTCAGAGCAAGTGTTACGGACCCTACGGTTTTTCAGCACGGAATGGATGTAGCCAATAGGCACAGGCAAGCTGGCAAAGACTATGAGCATGATAATCATAGCCAGGGCCCACCTGGGGTACTCAAGAGTCACCTCAGAAGCCTGAAGAGAAGATGAGATGCAGCATGTCAGAGGCAGGAACAGCACTGCTTAGGAATTATAGTGTCTTTCACACAGTGCCAGTTACTTTAACAATACAATAGCTATTTTGATAAGAACCGTGCATTACTGTGCAGTAGGGAGACCAGAGGAAAAGGTGTGATTGTGTATACACTGTATGTGATACATATTCTCAACTACAACAGGTTAGTTTGACTTGAAATTCTTCATCATCAACTTTATTTATATAGCACGTTTAACACAGCTGAAGCTGACCAAAGTGCTTAACACAATATCACTCTTCTTCCCTATAGGATTAAAAAAAGAAGTCTAGTATCTTACTGTGCTTTGATTCCAGGCAGTGTATGTGGGCCCTCTGAATACCATGCGCAGCAAACTGCCAGCGAGAAGACCACTCATTGCCAATAAGCAAACATATTTCCAAAGATATTTGTACACCACTGGAGGACGCCATTTGAGCATGATTTCAACATCATCCAGGAAGCTGCAGTGATGGGAAATATTACGTACATCTTTTCAAAATAAGAAACAGGACAGACAAAGTTAAAAATGAAAAGTCGTCAGACATAATGCTTCTTACCGATCACTTCCATAAACCCACGCCACACTAATTGTCTCAAAAATGACCACGATGACTAAAGGTAGTGTGGCAGAATAGTCATCAAACATGGTCACAAAATAGTTGCCTGAACGCTGGGTGAACAGCAGTCCTATCAAGAACCCCAAGGCACAGCTTGACACTGAAAAGCAAGAATGTAGACAGTGAATCGTGCAGATACTGAACAAACAAGAGATTATTCTCTTATGATATAATATGATGTAGTAGTAGTAGTAGTAGTAGTAGTAGTAGTGTAGTCCTGTTCTTCATTTCTGTTGTTTGAGCTCCAAATATTTTCACTGATTTGGATATTTACATGTAACTTAAGTGTGAATATCTTCAGTAAAAAAAAAATTCATCCAAAATCAAGAAGATCCAGTGTTCAATACTGGCCGCCCCACGCTGTTTCCACCTGCTTTTGAGAATTTCAATAACCGCCAACAGGCAATAATTGTCTAAATATGAAGAAAAAGAAAAACAAAATTCTGAGCAAATGTACACAGACATCTAAATGTTCTGCCCATGAAAGATATTTTAAATTTAGGCAATGAATAAATATTTTTATGAGATTTTTTTAAATCAAAATATTAAACACCTGTACTATTGTCAGCATTTGCATTGAGTTTTGTGCAATACCAGTGAGTAGAGTATGGTGGCGCCCCAAGAGGCTAAAGTTGTCCATGAGAGGTGTGAGGATTCCCTGCATAGTCCCAAACATGGAGCTGAGGCCCAGGTTGAGCAGCATTAGGAAAAACAGCGTGGACCAGAAGGGGCTGGCTGGGAAGAGGGCCATCACCTCAGTGAATGCTATGAATGCCAGGCCTGTCCCTTCAACGCCCTGAACTCACCCACAGGAGGGACAGGAAAAAAAAAATCAAAGTATGTCTGAACAAAAATTATATAGGCTTTATATTAACTGTTGATTGGAAGTATTTTTGGTGGCTCCTTCCACATGAAACAACAAAGATATGTGACTTGGAATTAGTGAATTCGATTTAATGAACCCATGCATTAACCATCTACTGATTACGCTTTCAGCCTCCGTGATCCTAATCATCTCCGTGTACTTGTCAGATGTTTCACAATAAATAAATTCCTAATCTACCAAAATCCTTTTGGTTTTGGTTAGCTCTTTGTTGTGATATGTGGCTTGGTAACTTGTGTATAAGGAAACATATACAGTCTTATGCAAAAGTTTAGGCACCCCTTGATAAATAACAGATTTTGGTGATTTTTTATTTGAACAGATGTTAACACAGTTTCTCTTGGAAATGGAAAAAATGCACAATATTTTCTGCAAACAGTGATGCATAGTTCTTCTTCTTATGCCATAAATTGAACAAAAATAAAAAATAAAAACATTATTATGGCATGGTGCAAAAGTTTGGGCACCCTAAGAGTTCCAGAGTCTCAAAGTCTCTCACAAGGTTTCAGACCTTAATCAGCTCGTTAGATCTGATGCACAGCAACAGCTGTCATTGGTAAATGCCAATTTCAAAGCTGTACAAATACCTTGACTCTTCAAACCTTGTGCACACACTTGTGGACACCCAGCAACCATGGGTTCCTCTAAGCAGCTGTGTAAGACCCTGAAAATGAAAGTTATTGATGCCCACAATGCAGGAGAAGGCTACAAGAAGATAGCAAAGCGTTGTCAGCTTGCAGTTTCCACAGTAAGAAATGTAATTAAGAGATGGCAGATCAGGGGAACTGGGGAGGTCAAGATGAGATCTGGAAGACCAAGAAAACTCTCGGACAGAACTGCTCGTATGCTGGTCAGAAACACAAATCAAAACCCCCATTTGACTGCAAAAAACCTGCAGGAAGATTTAGCAGACTCAGGAGTGGTGGTGCACCGTTCCACTGTGCAGCGATGCTTGCACAGACAAGGCCTTCATGGAAGAGTCAGCAGAAGAAAACCTTATCTGCGTCCCCATCATAAAATCCAACATCTGAAGTATGCAACAGGACATCTACAGAAGCCCGATGCGTTTTGGAAACAAGTGCTGTGGACTGATGAAGTTAAAATAGAACTCTTTGGACACAATCAGCAAAGGCATGTTTGGAGAAAAAAAGGAGCAGCATTTCATGAAAAGAACACCTTGCCAACTATTAAGCATGGGGGTGGATCTATCATGCTCTGGGGTTGTGTTGCAGCCAGTGGCACAGGAAACATTGCACGGGTGGAGGGAAGAATGGATTCCACTAAATACCAGCAAATTCTGGAAGCAAACATCACACCATCTGTAAAAAAGCTGAAGCTGAAAAGAGGATGGCTTCTACAACAGGACAATGATCCTAAACATACCTCGAAATCCACTATGGAATACCTCAAGAGACGCAGGCTGAAGGTTTTGGAATGGCCATCACAGTCCCCTGATTTAAACATCATTGAAAATTTGTGGGTAGATCTTAAAAGAGCTGTGCATGCAAGACGACCAAAGAATATTACAGAACTAGAAGCCTTTTGCAAGGAAGAATGGGAGAAGATCCCAAGTACAAGAATTGAAAGACTTTTAGCTGGCTATGAAAAGCGTTTGCAAGCTGTGATATCTGCCAGAGGAGGTGTTACTAAGTACTGATTGTGTAGGGTGCCCAAACTTTTGCACCATGCCATAATAATGTTTTTATTTTTTATTTTTGTTCAATTTATGGCATAAGAAGTAACTATGCATCACTGTTTGCAGAAAATATTGTGCATTTTTTCCATTTCCAAGAGAAACTGTGTTAACATCTGTTCAAATAAAAAATCACCAAAATCTGTTATGTATCAAGGGGTGCCTAAACTTTTGCATAAGACTGTAAACACCAAACGGCAGACAGGCAGTGGACCTTATTCACTAACATGCGCATAGAAATGTTCTTACCTTGTGCACAAAATAAGTGCAGGAGACATTACCATCATATTCATGACACCAGCCAATTTTGTTCTTTCTATTGTGTGTATGTTAGTGTAAATCAGAATCATTCTAAAATGACAGGCGCATTCCAGTGGTTTTCAAGTAGCCTGCTGCCATGCCCCCATTTCTCTATATACTTATAAACTAGAACAGTTTTTTAAATTTAATTTATTTCAATTAAAACTGTGATTAATCAGAATGACAGGGCATTAATTTCATGTTTATTTAATATGCTACATTTGGTCAATGCATTAGTAAATTAATCATTATAGCCTTAAATTATATTAATCAATTATATTAGCTATTAAAACCTTTTTAATTAATATAGTTTCAGTTAAAATGTGTTTGCATTTTTTAGCCAGCCAGGCCTTCATCATTTGTTCATACACATGGGGTGAGGCAGTATTAAATTTGTTCACAGAGTATGAACAAATTAAGGTAAGAAATAATATCCCAAGAATACCTTATTCATCTCCTCCTCCAGACTGCAGTCAGTGATGTTAGGACCCACCATGGAGCTGTAGTGACTGTACCACTCTCGGTATTCTGCTATAGACACAGAGCTTGGATCTGTCATGTTGAACCAAGGCCACCAATGCTGGTTTGATCCATGGGATGCCATGATGTTTAACAGGCCGAGATTTCTAGAAGAGGTTAAAAGGAAACATTAAAAAGTAAATTATTTTACTTACTTAAATGGTACTGTCTTTGAGAATACTGCAGATTTTTTTTTTGTATTGTTTCACAGACCAAACCAATGAGATTATGTCTTAGTAGATGTCCCACTAGTGCTAGAAAATGTGGTTTAAAAATGACCAAGGGAAGTTATCATTCATGCACACACACATCCGTACTCAGCCACACAGCGTAGTGCAATGTTTTTGGCACGAAAACCCAGCACTACAAAAACCACGAGCGAGGCCAGCACAGACGTCAGGAAGTTGATGCCAGAGACCAGCAGCGCATCCCTGTGGCAGTTGTTGTGGACTGGATTGTAGGAGGAATAAGCGATGACAGAGCCAAATCCCAATCCAAGGGCAAAAAACACTTGTGTAGCAGCCTGCCGCCACACCTGCATGTTCCCCCAGATTTCAAGCTGAAAAATATCACAATATGTTGCTAATTCTACATTACTGTAAATACTACAAAGCTTGTACAGCATCTGAAGTTTTTAATAGTCTAAACATTTTTCCATTTAACATTTATTAAATAAAAATGAAGGAAATACATTTAGAAAAAAGGTAAGGAGGACAATCTTGTCATGCTCAAACATTAGGAAATTGCTTACTCTAGGATAAAACATGTAGGTGATTCCTTCCATCGCACCATCCAATATCAACCCTCTGATGAGGAAAATAAAGAGCACCACATATGGAAAGACTGAGGAAAAGTACATCACCTAAAATTCGGAGAAAAAAAGGTGAGGGATGATTTCTGTGCCAGAAAATTTGTGAGGAGTAGTTCAAGATTTTGGGAAATGTATTTATTTGAGTGCTTTGTGAAATTATTAATTTTGTACCACACACCTATCTTTCCATTACATATGAAGCTGCAGCCAGCGACCAATTAATTTAGCTTAGCATATATTATAGGAAAGACTGGAAACAGGGGTAAACAGCTAGTCTGGCTCTGTCCAAAGGTAACTAACCAGCACCTATAAAGCTCACTAATTCAGTACATAAGATCAGTTTCCAGTGTTTGTGCTGAGCCAACTGGCTTCTTATCTAATTCACCACCAGAAGGTAAATAATCACATTTCCTAAAATGTTGGCTTATTACTTCAGCAATCATGCAACCATCAATCTGTGTATGCATCCTGGTGTATAGATTCTTTATATATAGGACTCCCTGAGGTAAAAAAAAAAAAAGAGAAGACTTGTTTTACCTTTCCCGAAGACTTGATGCCCTTGATCATGGCCAAGGAAACAATTGTCCATGCAGCCAATAAACAGCCTGTCATGATGGCATTAAACTCTCCAGATTCTTCAATGGAATTTGTGATATTAAGAGCTTTCCGAAACCAGAAATATGACGTAGGGGAACTACTTTCACATTCTTTCACTGTTGATTGAGGACAGACAACACTATAGACCTTGGCCCAACATCTGTGTGACATGTCATTTTGTTTAACTCCTCAGTTGTGTAAGTACCTGTGCCATTGGTGGTGACATCAACTGGACACTGCTCCCATGGCAGAGGATACTGAAAAGAATTACCCAGGTAGAACAGGCTCCACGCAATGATAACATTGTAGTAAAGAGCCACATAGAAACAGACCTAGACAAGAAAAGGTTTGTGAATGATTTACTTAACAAATGACCAACATTTACTGCACATATCACATTCTTGAGATATAGGATGCAGTACATTATGTGCTGACATGTATAATGTACAGTCTGAAAGGTTCTATCGATGTCAAAAAACTCCAAGTGGAGAACAGCAAACCTCTTAGGATCCAATATGGCACTCGACACAAATTCACTGCTTAATTTTATGCATGCTCCATTAGTGATGAAATCATTTTAACCCATTGATTCTTGTATGGTGAAAGTCTATCTATAATTAATTGTGACACTGACTGAGAAATGAAGCTTTTCAGACAATAAATAAGCTTCTTAAAGATAAAAATATGGGTGTCTGCTGATGTGTGTGTAAACATCAAGATTTCATAGTTAAGTTAACTTAGGAGAATATAGGATGGAGGATAGATTTTACTGTTTCTCTATCTTGGTTTTTATTTGCCCTGATTAACAAATAATTCAAATGTAACTTGACACACACGTTTACCCAGATGAAACAAATACAGATATCCTCACTATGCAGCTGGAGTAGCCGACCCCGGCCAGCTTTGGCGAAATGTGCTTCCATACACCGATGCTGCCCTGTCGCATGCTCTGACCAGCAGCCAACTCCATAAAAAACAGTGGCACTCCAACAATTAGTAAAAGAAAAACATAAAGCAGCATGAAGGCCCCTGGAAGCAGAGATGGAAGACGGCTTTGAAGGCCACATATAAATGACTTTACACAATACAACCTACTCATTCTTTATATCTTGTCAGTCTTTTTTGTTCTGAAGCATGCCTGATTTTTATTTCACCTCTACATCTGAGCATTTTCTTCATTTATCTTGTTGTCTTATGTATTTTTCAGTGCCAGGTTTTCTGTGTATTAAGGCAGTGGTCCCCAACCCCCGGGCCGTGGACCGGTACCGGTCCGTGGATCAATTGGTACCGGGCCGCACAAGAAATCATTAATTATTTCCGTTTTATTTATTATCTGAGTCTGAACGATCTTTTATTTTGAAAAATGACCGCATTCTCTCGGTTACATCTCGGTCACTTGAGCGCCAAAACTGGCTTACTTGTGCGACATATTCAGCCTGCTCAATGAACTCAATCTGTCACTTCAGGGGAAAATGACAACTGTCTTCAAGTTGGCAGATAAAGTAGCTGCATTTAAAGCCAAACTGGATTTGTGGGGACGGCGCGTCAACAGAGGCATTTTGGACATGTTTCAAACATGAGACTTTGGGTGAGACTGAGCCTGAGTCTTCATTCTCCCAGCTGGTGCACGATCACATGTCTTTGCTTTTAAAAGAGTTCGAGCGCTACTTCCCAACCACAAAGGACCCACGAACTGCCAAGGAAGGGATCCGCAACCCATTTGTCAACAAACCAGGTGAATCCAGCAGGTCTGTGCAAGAAGAAGATCAACTGCTGGAGATCGCAAATGATGGCGGCCTTAAAAGTATGTTCAAGACAACAACTCTGTCGGTGTTCTGGATTAAAGTCATGACAGAATACCCTGAGATCGCCACCACAGCACTGAAAACCCTGTTGCCATT
>NW_018127915.1:2069340-2072805 GCF_001952655.1 Monopterus albus
GTCCGCAGTAGAGTTGTCAAGCGTTGACCAGTCTGCGGTGATAAAAAGGTTGGGGACCACTGTATTAAGGGATATACAGTAATAATCAGTCTAATCCATCCATTATCTACACCGCTTATTCCTGAATAGGGTCGCAGGGGTCTGGAACCAATCCCAGCTGACTGTGGACGAGAGGTGGGGTCCACCCTGGACAGGTCGCCACAGGGCTGACATGTAGACAAACAACCACACACACTCACCCCTAAGGGCAATTTAGAGTCACCAATCAACCTAAGCTGCATGTCTTTGGACTGTGGGAGGAAGCTGGAGTGAGTGGAGAGAACCCACGCAGGCACAGGGAGAACGTACAGACTCCACACAGAAAGGGTCAGCCCGGGCTCAAACACAGAACCTTCTTGCTGTGAGGTCACAGCGCTAACCACTGCTCCACTGTGCCTCTCAGTCTAATCCAGTGAGTTGAAATTTACAATTCTTTCTTTAAAGACACTCACCTCCTCCATTTTGGTGGCAAAGGTATGGGAACCTCCACACGTTCCCTAAGCCCACACTGAACCCCACCTGGGCCAACACATACTGAATCTTAGAGTCCCATGCTGGCCGGTCTCCATCGGTAATCTCACCTCCATCCGGACCAGTTGTAACCTGAGTTTCAGAGGGGCCTTCACCTAACCAGGCGCTGTCCTCGTTGTTGTCCAGTGAAGGCTTCGCCATCTTGTCATAAACACAAAAGAAAACGAAGAACGGTGGCTTAGGC
Source organism: Monopterus albus (assembly GCF_001952655.1). NCBI lineage: Eukaryota > Metazoa > Chordata > Actinopteri > Synbranchiformes > Synbranchidae > Monopterus > Monopterus albus. The sequence goes on from NW_018127915.1 coordinate 2,070,095, forward strand.
AAACATTCAATGGTTGTCAGTTGGTATTAGTTTTCTTTTTACCCTCAAACAGTCTAGATAAAGACAAATATGATATTGCCAATATACTTTCTCTGCAATTGAAAAATAAACACCTGTTAACAAAAACAATGTGAGACAAGGTACTGTTACGCACTTTTGTTGGTAATCCATTATGTGGTGCTGTTTGTATGAATTGTTTCAAGAAAAGCATGGATTATTTTGGAAATGACAAGGATGATTTGAGAAATGTACCAAAAAAACTGTAATTAAGTCAGTTGTTGGTAAACTTTATCAACAATATTTTTGATAATTAAAACAACTGTACAAGTTATTTATTCAGCAAATAAAAGTCATGTGTGAACTGTGTACATTTATTAACTGATGGTCAGCCTTTGAATACATCACCGTGGCCTCAGGGAAATTGTGAACATGCACTGTTTACGGACAGTTTCTGGACTAAAATATATTGACTGAAGAACACTTGCTGAAAATAATTGCTAGTCGAACCTGCAGATTCAGGTAACCTTGGAAAGCGATTCACCAAGGTTACCTGAACTTGACTCAGTAATATTATATGGACTGATAAAGTCTGGTTATCAGACCTGTGAGTAACCTTGGTGGTGTACTGCTTTCTTTTCAAAGAAAAACAAACCACCTGTCAAGCTACCTTGTAGAAAACCAACTTAATCATAAAATGTAAGGTTTTAAAACTGAAAAAAAGGCCTGTACATAAATAGAAACAGGTCAAATTTTACTCATACTTACAACTTTGGATATTTCAGTGCCTCCTCCACTGTGAAATTTGTAAGTTTCATAACTTCTTTAAAAGAAGTGTAAAAATCCTGCATTCTTATTCTTCATTTCTGGGCTTTAACACAGTCTTTCTCAAAAGAACGACTGTATTTTCTCTTTTTCTATGCTTGGATAAACTTAAATGACCTTCTTGACCTACTGCTCCCTTCTCCCAGCACACACACACACACAGGAAGGCACAAAGCACACACAGAATGGTTCTACATTTTAACAAATTGGTCAGTCATGGTCTAGCTTTATGGACAGTCAGAAAACAGGCAACCACACTTCTGAACTTTTAGAAATGGGCTGGGATTTCTTAGAAAGCACTGATGTATGTAGGCATACATGTGTCTCCCGTTTGCAAATACCCTATTCCTCCACAAACAGCCAGAATAAAGCTCCTTTCACCCATGTAACTGTATATGTCAACATCATCTGACTGGTTTTCTGCTATAAAATTAACTGTACCAAGAAGCTGCAGAATGGGAGCTGTAGAATACAATCAGCTGGAATCCACCACCAGTGAGACCATCATAACAGAGACCTTTCAAGTTTATTTGTTCACTTTCTCTACCTTCTCTGCCTCACTATGTTTATTTGTCTGGAACTTTTTGCAACATATGCCTCACACCCTGCACAGGTATACCAAATACAACACTGTAAAACCATAAAAACGAACAGAAATTCAAATAAAAAAGTAAAAATGTGAAATTTGGCTGTTATTTATGCTGCAAAACAGTTTGCACTGTATATCCATATATATTTGAATTGAATATCACATAAGCCCTCATGTACAGACAAGATGCATGTTGACATTTACATGCCACTAAACGCAGCATGGGAAGCTTCCACTGAAGATCAGCCGTCCAAAGTGGAGATAAACAGGCCAAACCCGCTTTGTACCTGGTTTAATAACTAAAAAAAAGGTGTTTAGTGCTTCTTATCGTTATTTTATTTAGCCAATAACTCCAACATTTCATGCAAGTGAAGCGAGTTTAGTTACTGGCGCTCACACATACGTTAATAGAGCAGAACGGCAATGTGTTGTGGACATACCAGCGGACAGCTCGGTCCAAGAGACCAGTCAAGTTTCCAGCAACCCTGGTGTTGGTTTCTGTCCCCGCCTCTCTCTGTCCCTGTCGGGTTTGGCCTCTTTTAAACCCTTACTATTTTGGTTGAGATAATAATCAGACTACCAGGGATTTAGTAAAGGAGAAGAGCCACGGACTTCTGAGAACATGTAGAGCCGCTTCTCGCGTTGGAACAAACACTGTTGTCGCCAGGCCAAGAAGAAATGAAGGAGAAGTTACTGCAGCTGGAGCCAATGAGAAGATGAGGGGGCTGAACTGTCCTGCCCCAAAGTGGCCAGAGGGGCTCCAAGGCAGGAATAGCTACACATGGCTGCAGGGCTCAATTCGTAAAACTCAGACCCATGACCCCATAAACACTGCTGCAATATCCTGCAAGGTTGACGACTTACCACTATCAGAGTGATCCACACGGAAGGTATTCATCTGCAAACTGAAGGAATGCACCACTTAGTGCACACTGTGCATAATACTATCCTAAATCTAACATATTCATTTTGACTAAACAGGTAGTCTTACTTTGACAATAAGGAGTCCACAGCTACTCCCATCCACTGGCAGCCCAGTGTTTCCACAGTCCATGCTGCGCTGCCTAATTGGTGTCTCATCATTAAGACATTTCTAAAAACTTGAGCAAAACAAAACAATTAGATAACAATTTAAAAGACCATATTATAGACCAGTGGTCCCCAACCCCCGGGCCGCGGACCGGTACCGGTCCGTGGATCAATTGGTACCGGGCCGCACAAGAAATCATTAATTATTTCCGTTTTATTTATTATCTGAGTCTGAACGATCTTTTATTTTGAAAAATGACCGCATTCTCTC
>NW_018127915.1:2073953-2090518 GCF_001952655.1 Monopterus albus
CCGGTGATAAAAAGGCTGGGGACCACTGTTATAGACCATTAGTGTTCTTATCATGAAGGTAAGCTCTAAAACATCAAAAGAAATCCGCAATAGAAGCACATGTAAAAATAGTCAGCACTACAAACGCACTACAAACCAAATCCAGACCTACATGCCTTTTCCCCATGGATTATTATTACAAGACACCAGTCTATACTGACTGCTAATAGTGCATTTTGGAACAGTTTCCCCCCTTTATTCCCTGCACCACTGACTATTTCATTTTGAGTTTGAACACCTGTGAAACAGTAAAGTCAAACATGAAGAGATGCCGGTCACAGATGCTCTACCTGTAATGACCAGTTGGTGTCACTTCACCAACAGCTCGGTTTCCCCCACTGACTTACTTCAAATTGTTATACAGTAGAATCCAAGAGTATATTACTGTACCTACAGACTTAAGGCTGCAAGTAGTTACAATTATAATGAAGACATTATTCTGGCTCAAATGTTCAGTAGACTGACTTCTCTCAGTTTGCCCTGTGCCAAAAGGGTTGCTGAGAATAGATTCAACCTGGAATTCCACCCAATGATCCTTCGCTGCTTGTCAGGATTGTATTGATTGTTGTGCACTGATCTGGTTAGCCACATTACCATTTCCTCAAACCATCTTCATGGTAAAGTCGCATCCATTCTTCAGCTGAAAGAAAATTCAAGTTTGGCTGGGACCTTAGACAAACTAGATATACTGTAGTATTAAATGTGTCACCACATCATTTCCCACACCTTCTCACATATCATTCTAATAAACATGTCTTTATGTCTGTTGTTGTCTAGTCAATATTTGCTGAGGTACTAGAAACATCAGCACAGCTGATTTCCCTTAGCCAATGAGACATTTTATAGAAAAAAAACAACTGCAAGAAAATTAACTATTTATCATGAATCTATTTTATTATAGGTGGTTGTACAGCCTTGAAAAGAAAATACATCACAGGTCAGGGCTGATGTAATTAGTCTGAAAGTACAAAATAGATGGACTTTTAATCTGTTATTTTTGCCACTTTCTTTTTTAATTTTAACTTCTTTTTCACCTCTGTGTCATACAGTATCTCGACACTGACTTTGTTGTATGTTGAAACAAAACTTGAGGTCACTGAATCTGTGGAGGCGGGGAGTTTGAGGACGACTGCATTGCATTTCTGGAATGGCATGTGTCGTAAATGACATTAGCCTCCTGACACAAGCCTAAGGCAGTTGCCATCTGTCATAAGGCAGGAGAGGTTTGCAGAGATGCAGAGAGAAGAATGGGAGGGAGGGAGCATGTGTGTGTCAGAGTCCTAGGAGTGTGAAGGCAAAACAGATAAAGTGCAAAAGAAAAGCCAGACTTGTTTTTCTTGTTCCTGCATATCTCAAGAAGGTGGGACGTGCCGACACCTTAGCTCAGTGCATATATACGACTCGGCGCGACGATTGGTTTCTATGCCTTGGATTTAAACACTCAGACTGCACTAAAAGGTACAGTGATGTATCTAGATGTTAACTTTGTTTAAACTTTGTGTTTGTGACACACAAACAGAGACAGAGAGAGAGGCAGGTACACTTTTCATATGGAGTGCAGCTGCGTTGTGTCAGTAATATGTGGATATTTTTGAAGTAACTTCATCTTGATGCGTTAGAATAAATTCCTAATTTGTAATTGCATTAAGTGCTTTGATTGTGTTTATTTGTTTGAAATTGTTTACACCTGAAAGGTTTTTTTGTGGTAGCAACTTGCTGGAAAAGAAGAAATGACAGGAAAAAGAAAAGAAGGAAGATGAGGAAAAGAACTACCTTGTGTTTGTACGAACGTCTGTGTTTAGTTAGTGTAGTTAGGTTTGGTAGTTATGTCACCTGCACAACATGCATCTGGTGAAGGTGGCTTTTCCTGTCATATGTATTTGTCATTACACACACGGTATGCAAGTGTGCGCACAGAATAGTCAGCATTCCTTCAACAAGCTTATGGAATGTGGCGATACAGAGCTCTCATTCATCGTTAGTACAATATTCAAATTAAGTCAAGATGGTGTCTTAATCATCCAGGTAAAAATTTATATATCATATGTAGATGTTCCAGTGAGGGGGAAAACTCTTGAATGCAATGTATGATTCACATTAAGTGTTAATGAGATAATGTACTGATAAATACAGAGGACTAATGCAACAATTCCCAAGAAACAAGACATCGGTTGTTAGAAAAATCACACAAAATGTGATATAAAGTCAAATATTTTACCAAGAAAAAGTTTTATTGTATTATCTAAGCATCGGTCCCTATTGTATGACAGTGTGTGCTTGATTCTCTTATTTCATACATACACAACAGATGTCTGTACCCCCTTTGGTACTTAAAAAGCCTCCAAGTGGCCGGGTCCGAACTGTTCCAGCAGAACAGCCTCCTCCCGGTGGTCGGCCCATCAACAGAGGTTCTGGCAAAGGTATAATCATCTGGCCAATGTGTATGTATGCATATGTACTGTAGATGTATTTTCATCCTCTTTATGTTCTTCCTCTGATCAGAGAATACTACCAGTCGGGAGTCAAATCACACATCTGTCTTCAATGCAGAAAGAGAAGTGGTATGTACTTGCAAAAACCATCTTATATATGATTTATATATGTGGGTGAAAATGGCAACCTGTGCAAAAAAAGCTTAACAAGAGTATGTAGTCCCATCAAGTCTATGTCAGTAAACCACATATGGTATTTACACAATCAAGGCAGTGCCCACTGTCTCTGCATGAGAGAAGTAAAGGTAAATTATAAATGTAAACTGACATTCAGAAAAAGAGTACAAAATGGTTTTTTTTATACAGAAGTAACATATTGTTTTAGAAACACCACTGAGTGGTAGAGACACTATAGTGAAACACTAGAAAACATTCCTACTGCTCCATGATGGCTAGTATATGGAATACGTTATGCTAAAAAAGGCTGTGGAGATAGGTCATGGTGATTATATGGTTTTGCTCTTATCATAATGACTAAATCATGTTAGACAAAGTTAACACAGCTGGAGGATATGACAGAAGAGATTTTATTTAGCTCTGTGGACATGGCAGGGACTACCTCATGAATCCAACATCATCAGCTAACCACACCAGTGTGACCAGTAGTTACAGTTTGCTAGTGCAATGCAGGACTGAAGAGCAGCAGTAAATGTGGTGAAGCTTGTTTGGTGAGACTGCACTTTGTGATGAAGATTTCATTTTACAATATGTTCATGTGGCTGTGGTGTTCCACCATTCGACCAAATAACACCTTAGAAGGTTGTAAACTGGCACTGTGTCAGACCTTGAACAAAACAAACATTACAAATGTAATGTTATCTCAGGGCTACTGACTGCATAAATACCTTACCATTAATGTTAGTGTTAACTCCTTGTATGCTGTTTGGCTGACTAATAGCTTATTAAATGATCAGTATTATGAATATTACTAAAGTAATTTTAGTAGGTTGCTCAAAGAAGTGGTTAAAACACAATATGTGTCTTTATCAGGAGATTCTCAACCACTGCTTTGATGATGTGGAGCGATTCATGTTGCGCTTGCAGCAGACGGCTGAGGCTCAGAGTGTTCTCAGTCAAAGGAGGAAGAAGAGTGGCAGGATGAGCAAGCAGGAGAACCAAAATTGTGAGTTGTTCTTCTGTCTTTTCAACTAACTACTCTTATCATAGTTTCATAAGAATAGTCAAGAAAAAAAGAAACACCCTGCTAAAAGTCTGCTCTAACGAATGAAACTGCATGAAAGCAACACAAAAAACCAATATGTAGAGTACTAGTCAGATTATATGTTTTTTTGAAGGCCACAATTTGCTAGCCTCTGGACATAGTAAGATAATTTAACCTTTTACACTAAGGTGGCATATTTGAAACCTATCAATGCTTCAAACACTGCCTGAGGTTTTTAGGCAGAGATATTCACTCAGTAATTGAATACCATGAACCTGTGAACAGAGTTTCCTGCAGAACTCCCTCATTCATGTTATTAATTCAGGATAAGACCTCAAATCCTGCCAAAATTAATAACACTGAGCACAGGAGCTCCGCAGGGGTGTGTGGTCAGCCCATTGCTCTTCACACTGCTGACCCATGACTGTGTGCCAACCACATTGTCAGGTGACATGACTGTAGTTGGCCTCATTACCAACAATGATGAGGCCAACTACAGTAGTGAGGTGTGCCAACTGGTCCAGTGGTGTAAGGACAACAACCTCTTCCTCAATGTGGGGAAGACTAAAGAGATCATTGTGGACTTCAGGAGAAAACCTCTAAAGCATCCACCACTGACCATCGACAGTGCTGTAGTGGAGAGAGTGAGCAGCACCAAGTTCCTGGGGGTGCACATCTCTGAGGACCTCCTCCTGGACCAACAACACCACATCACTGGCCAAGAAAGCTCAAACACGCCTCTACTTCCTCCGCAAACTGAGGAGAGTTAGTGTCCCTACCCCCCATCATGTGCTTCTTCTACTGGGGCACCATTGAGAGCGTCATCACTGGTTGCATCACTGTGTGGTACGGAGCCTGTACTGCCTCCTGCAGAAGGACCCTGCAACGCATAGTGAAAACAGCCAGCAAGATCATCGGTGCCTGGACCGTAACCCACCACAGAACATACAAAGACATAGAAAGACTACCTCTGCTGTTTTGCACAAACCCAGTACATTCCCCCTTCCTGTTATATTACATGTAAATCTGCTGCTGACTGTTTTTACCGTCATATTTGCTGCTGTCGGTCATTTGCACTACTGTTCATGTGCATCTCAATCTCACAACCATCTGACAATCTTCTTGTTCCTATTTGCACTACTGCCACTGATTGTACATGGTTTGAGTCATAGCCTGTTAGGTTGTACCGTTTAGCTTTATCCTAATCGCTTTAATTTAGTTTTCTTATTCTTCTTAATCTATCTTTACTCTACTTATAGTTTCCTAAATGGTATGGCATTCAATACTAGGTGAGAGAGAAATGGTATTTCGATTTTCTATGTGTCCTGCACATAAAGTGAATTGACAATAAAAAATAGGCAGCTTCCTCCTTATACCTTCAGATGTTACTTTACTGAGAAAGTTTTAGGAGCCAACATACTTTGGCTCTTTGAGGAAGTGTTAAGTTTAGTTTGAAATAACCTATAAAAGCTGTGTTTGAGGTAGGTTTGAAGCGTTGATTAATTGCAGCTCGTCTGATGGCTCATCAACACCTCCAAGCACCTCAAATTTTTCAGTTGGAGGTGTTTAATTACTGCAAGATATTGGTGAATGTTGACCTCCAGTAGGCTGCACAAAAAGAGTAGAGGCAGGAAACTATACAAACGTTATCACACTAATTTACAAGCTGGAAGCAGGTCAACAGGCAGGTTGCCAAAGAAATCTTTCAGGTAATTTCTACAGTAAGTGTAGCCAAAACCATATGATGGAAACTGGGGCAGAGTCAAAGAGTCATTCTAGAAAAATGCAGAGCACTACTAACCAAAACAGAAACAAAACCAAATAAAAAAAAATCATATGGCCAGGTAAATAGTTATATATCATACTGTATGTAGATGGTATGAAAACAGCACCATAAGAGACTTTCTCAACTTTTAGTTTGCTTCCTGTTAAAAAGAAATTGCTGTTTCACTGTGACATGAAGATTAGGAGGTAGCACAACTACAAGATTTGATTCCCTACCCTGATCTTTTCATTGTGGACTGCTATTTCATTAGGTGTTGCCAGTAGGTATGAATGGGAGTTTGTGTCTATCTGTGCTCTACCCTTTGTTGGCTTGGCAACATGACCTGGGTGATTCACAGGTTTGTGACCAGTGTATGCTGAGAAAGGTGTGACCCTAGATAAGGCTAAAAGCAATGACTCTATCTGTACGAACATATTAACAATAAAATAGAACATAAGATTGTCATTGCAACTGGCTTTGTTTTGTAGTACTTGCTAGAAAGAGCAGCCCACACCTGGAAGACTTTAATTAGCTGTGGTGTTTCACCATTCCTTTCTGCTATTTCTTTTATTTTCCCAAACATAAAGTGTTAAAACATGCTACTTAAAGCTACAGTATGTAACTTAAGGTAGCACTAGCGTGATACTCTAAATCAGTCCACTATGCTCGGCCCAGCACTCCCTCTCCCTGCTCCACTATGCTCTACTACACTCCGCCATGCTCTGCCCAGCTCTTCAGATATTTGTTGTTATGAAATTGCAATAAATGAGAATGCAACAAAACCTACTGCTCAAGCAGAAATAATGGAAAATCTCTGACTAATAATTGAAAATCTCTGACAGAGAGGTCAGTCCTGCTCAAAACCTTTTAGAGCTCATATCTGCACTGCTGCCAGTGCTGTTCACTAAGTTCAGTGAGACTTTCACAGCACCTCTCCACATTAAGACAAGTTTTTGTTGAACAGTGAGTGTTGTGTACTAATTATGTGTCTATGCTTCATATGTACCCTGTTGAGTTGTTTGGGCTGTGATTGTACTTTTCTGTGTGCAGATGATCTGTTGTCTGTGAAAGCTTGCCCTCCATCAGAGCAGGAATTTGTGGACCTCTTTCAGAAAATCAAGTATTCCCTCAGTCTGCTGGTAAGATTAGACTAGTCTTAATTAAGCACTGAATAACAATGGAAATGTCTGTAAATTAAGATGTAAACAACCCTGTTTACTGGTTTATTTAGGACCGTCTCAAGTCATCCATCTCACAGCCAGACGCACCGGAGCTGCTGCATCACGTCTTTGTGCCTCTTAGACTAGTGAGTCTTTCAAACGTTTCATTTAATAGTTTCTCTGTCTCTGTGATACTGACTGTAACCATCCTCTCTTTCACAGCTGGTGAGAACCACTGGAGGGCCAGCGCTTGGTGCATCTGTGGTTAGTCCCTCCATCACCAGCGGTGCAGTTTCCTTTCTGCTAAAACATCTGACTGAACAGGAAAAGGAACTCTGGACTTCATTAGGACCCAACTGGACTTCACCCCGGTCTGTGTATTCATGTACACAGTATGTGTGTAAACCTTGGTTTGAGGGTATGCCATGCTAATCTAAAATTATCTTCCTTTCCTCTTTTGCCAGTTCACGCCTCAGTGTGTCTGTCCCTCCATACTCACCTGTCTTCCTGGATGGATGGCAGCCTCAGGCCTATGACTCTGCTGGCCAGCCTTTGGAAGATCCTGTTGAGTCTCAGCACAAACAGGATGCTGTCAGGGAGTCTAGGGCAGCACAAACTCAACAGAGAACAGAGAGCTTTGGTAAAGGCACTGATGGAGTGTAAGTCTGTAGACAATAAGAAAAAGAACAAGGCATAGTTATGTTTTTATCGCAGTAGCGGCAGTGACAGTCAAATTCTTCATGGCTGCAGTGAACAGTATATCGCCTCATCATTAGTTGGGATTCGATTAGGTTGAGAATAACTAATTTCCATGCCTGTCATCAGTTTAAAATTGCAGATATCTGACTTTACTTAATGAAACTGGTTTCATTTTTCCATGTTTCATGTGTTTTAACCGATACTTCTGTTCTAGAGATGGAAATGGGGTTCCACCAGATGGTGCGATGCTTTACGTTTGCAGTTATGACTTTGTGGCTAGAAACAGCAGTGAACTCTCTGTGCTACATGGAGAAACACTAGAGGTAGCCACCCATCATTAAAATTATAGCTGGTGACACACCTGTACAAGTTGGATTATATCACAAAGCTCATTTGTAAGCAATCTTTCCTTAGGTAATTGAATCATCAAGGAGATGGTGGAAGTGTCGGAATCGCTTTGACCAGATAGGATTTCTTCCCTTTAATATCCTGGAGCCGCTGTCTGCTCTGAATAACAGTGGGAGAGATATCCCAGTGGTACGCAATGAGTCAAAGGTACGAGTACACAGAGTTTAGCTCTTGTTTGTGTCGGTGGCTCAAATCCTGTAGCTTTTTGTCCCATGCATCCTGCAATTTTTAATAATTCCTGTTTTTTTCATAACAGAGGACACCCATTTCCCCTCAGACAAAGTCCTTCTCATATCTTCCCCAAAGCCCAGTTGGGACCAGTCCTACTGCTACAAGCCCAGCAGCGCGATCACAGAGCATGGCTTTACGATCTCCGACAATGTCAGAGGATGAAGACCAAGGTACAGTAACATAGCCATACATATTAAATATCACTCATGGTGAATCTTGTGACGGCTTGTTAGTGTGGCAGTATATTTTGTCAAATACAAATCTATAACAAACAAACATGGCCGATTAGCAAAAGCTGAGCAAAACAAACATAAATGAATAAATGAATAAATGAAGCCCAGTAGACAAAAACAGAATTTAAAGAACACTCTATTGTACTTTGGTGTACAAATATCCACTGAACTGTAAGTATTCCAGAGGGCTTGGTTCAGAATGTGTTGAGAGCATGTAAGGCCCTACGCTCCCGTCTCCAGTTGAAAAATACTGTAGCTATTTTAAGATACCCCTTTTAACTTTTTTTTTTTGCATTGAAATAAGATGACAACATAATCTTTTGGTTAGAATGACCAAATAAATTGAATTAGCTCTTTTTTATTGTTACTGTACAGATCTGGTTAAATTATTATGAAATTTATTCACCATTCATATTGCAACGAACTCCCCCCAAAAAGCTCCCAAACAAACGAACTAACAAAAAAAACAAAACAGGGAAACAGTATCTCTGTGCTCAACTAAAATAATGGAACACCAATCTGTAGCTTTCTAAATATCAGTTTGTAGGATAGGACAGAGTTCATGCCATGAATTGATCATTTTGTTATCATTAATATTTGTAGAAGCGAAGATTAGAAAAGCATTGGTGCAGTCAGATGGTTGAACATCTTCATCCTACATTAAACAGACCTCTGACTATGTGGTCTACCTAAAACACTTTCTGTAAATATCACAACCTGGGAAATTTAGCATAAATCTGGAAGTAGAGAAATGTGATGCTCTGCTGTATACGACACTGTGCATGTGCATAGAAATGAACTTTTCTGTGTTTGTGCAGTGCTGATAATAAATGACGAGCTTCTTGAGCGGCTAGCTGGGAAAAGAGGCTCAGGCAACCGCCTGGTGATCCCTCGCACAACTGACACTTCTGCACCCCTGGACTATCGCTCGTCACCCGCTGAAGTGAAGGCCTGGCTCACTGTCAAGGGCTTCAGTCAGCAGTGAGTATCCGCTGCTGGAGAGAACTCCAGTTCAGACTGTTTCTACAAACCTAAATCACAACAAGGCTGGTTTGTAGAACCTATTGATTCATTTATAGCCACGTCTTGTTCTCATGACACTCTAGTTTCGTTTTTAGGAATAGCATGTCCAACATTTCCAACCAAAATGAACCAAATCAAATGCATTTGAAAAGTTCCAGGACATTTAAAATAAGTAGTAGATTGGTTCAGTGGAGGCGCTTATTGGACTTGGTGGACTGAACATATGCACAATAGCACCCCCTATTGTCTAAACACCCTCTCTGCCAAAGTTTATATTTTGCAGCTTTATTGGTAACTGAGTTAAGTTACAATTGAACATAAACAGTGAGCTGTTAGGACATTTATAAAACTTGAGTTCTGTGAAGTGTAACAAGAAGATTAACAAGTGAATTGTTACAAAAAGAGACAATTTAGATTTGTTTTGGATTATTCTAGTTTCAAGAACTGGATTTATCTTTTAACAAAAATACTTATCTTCAGGTTTTTGGTGATCAGCACTCATTTGGTTGCTCCTTTCTCTTCTGTTAGGACAATTGAGAATCTGGGTGTTTTAACTGGAGCACAACTATTTTCCTTGAAAAAGGAGGATCTCCGCACCGTGTCACCAGAAGACGGTACACGGGTTTACGGCCAGTTAATGGTTCAGAAGGCCCTTGTCGAGGTTGGTCCAGGGTTATTCTGCATGTACTGTGTGTGTGTGTGTGTGTGTGTGTGTGTGTGGTTATGACTGTGTCCATGTGTCCTGAACTAGCTGTTTGCTCAGCCTTGGCTTATGCACAGACTTATGCCATTTTAGCACAATGAACTATATTGATGAAAGACTATTTACTTTTTAATTTGCAAAACCCAAAATGCACATTAGCGCCTTAATACTTTATATGTAAATGGTAGCTATGGGCAGATAAGTATTAATTACTAGAGCACATTCCTGTTGTTGGTCTGATATTAAAGAATTTAATATGTAGGGTATCCTTAGGGATATTTTAAACTGCCCTTCACTTCACAGACAGTTAAAATTATCACCAAAGTCTAAAATTGTATGTATGCTAATGTGCACACAGTATGTCTGCTTCCTCTGAAAGAAAAAAAAAATCTCTGTTGAATCGCATTGTATCGTCTGTCGCCCTCAGGACTCACGAAAGTCACAGAACTAGAGATTGTGATGCAGAAACAACAGCAGAAGATTGACCTGCAATCAGAGAATGACACATCATGACTGAGCTCTCACATCCACTAATACTGATGGCACATCAAAGATCAACCACCATACATGTCATATTGCTGGGTGCATAGAAAGGTGCTGCAGATGATTTCTATTTTTTAATTATACATGTTGCTTCATCTCTTCTGTGCTGACAAAAGGTCTTTCAACTACAAATCACCGCCAGAGTTTTGTGAAGTTATTCCTTTCATTTGTTTATATATATATTTTTTCTGTTTTAATATTTCTATTATTCTTTGTTTGGCCAATATTAATAACACAAATACAATGAGATTAACTTAATCATACAAAGACTGGCCTCAAGGATTACTGTTGTGATGCAAGTACTACGACTATGGACTGAAGCTACTTTCAGAGCTATAAAATAAAATGCACATTCTGTTAAAATATTTATAATTGTACAGAATTGTCTGCTGACCAATAATTAAGCATTAAACTGATTTCATAAATATACACGTTCAGTCCCGCCTCTTTCTAAGAGATTAAAATGTACTTTGATTTTACATTTTTCATGGTAATTTCTATGTACTGGCTTGATTTAAAAATAAAATGTATATTTTTGTATTATAGCTATGAATTGTACTTTTTATAAACTGAAAGTCTTATAAAAGTTATTAAAACAAAATTTCAAAAAAATTGTGATGAATTTGAGATGAATTCAATAATTTATAGGTGTTATACTCCTGTGTTTAATGATAAGAGGTATAGGTAAATCATCAATACACAGAGCTGTGCAGTGCACAAGAACGAATTACTGCAATACATCTCTACAAATAACATTCACCAGAGTCTAAACAGTGATTATATGACAGCTACATTTCAGACAATTCCTGGCAAAGTTTTACACTTTTCCTTTAAACTGTTCATCCGTTTATTTAATTTCTTCTGCTTCACAGTGGATTTAAACAGAGGTAGGAACATTAAGTAATGATTTCAGTAGAATAATTACACTTAAAGCATGTTTTTTTTTTTATGTGTAATGAAAAACGTTATGCAAATGTATGTGAATCTAATAGGCTGCTGGAGCTGGGCCAACAGTGCAACTGAAGCATGTGATTTCTTACATTTTAACAATATGAACAACTTGAAATCAGATTAGATTTGACTATAGCTTTACTGCATGGTAAACTATCTAGACCACATGCTATTTAGATTACCGTTTACCATGATTATGGAACAAAAGCTAGAATGTCAGAAAGATTCTTTTTGTGGGATACATTCCAATGTTACACCTGCTCTGAGTCACATGCAATTAAAATATTCTACAAAATCAGGTACTGAGCCACCAACCTGATTGGCATCTGTCATCCATGTTCAGATTAAACACACTGCAGCTCAACGCTTCACAAATATTGATAAAATAATAAATCTATCCATTGTAAGAGCCAGAATGACAAATGATTACTACATGTATCCTGAAAGAAAAAGCAAACCTTTCCTCTGAAATATGTAATAACTATGTTAGTGCAGTTGCTGTTGTAACCTAACTGTAAATCCATATTTGTTTCAACATAAATCTTTGTGATTGCACTTGCTAGGGATAATTATTAGGTAAAAATACTGTATATGACATCTTTTTCCAATCATCAGCAGCAGGAGAACAGCAAGAGTCGTAGCCTATTACATGTTCTCACTGCATCTTCACATCTCACAGGTGATGGTCTGGTCACAACAGTCCCAGTTCAGCAGCTCTTTTCCCTGAAACCACAGCTGGATCTCCCTCTTAGCCCCCTCCAGTGAATCACTGGCATGGACCACATTCCTTCAAATGATCAACACACATAATAGTTTTACTTCCAAATGCGCGCGCACACACACACACACACACACTAGTTTCTTATACTGCAATACCTGGAAAGCAGCAGCCCTGTATGGCAGCTGTTTAATCCTGAAATTTACTCTACAATAAGCTCAAATGACACTTGTTACCTGCTGACATGAATGCCAAAATCTCCTCTGACTGTGCCTGTCTGGGCCTCAACTGGGTTAGTGTGCCCCACCATCATACGTGATGTCTGCACTACATTGTGCCCTTCCCACACCTAAAACACAAATAAATAAAGCATATGCACACATAAAAACAAGACTTGCAGAAATATGTAGTGGGTTTACACCTGATAGACTCACTACCATGTATGAATTATTTTCTAGCAGACATTTTCTCATAGCTTTCATGTCTGTTATCTTAATGCAAAGATAAAAAAAAATAAAAAGTACAACTTATATAAAATACAGGACTTTCCAACAAGGAGGCAGGAAAAGGAGCCCTCACCATGGCAACCACAGGCCCTGAGGTCATGTATTGCTGCAGA
Source organism: Monopterus albus (assembly GCF_001952655.1). NCBI lineage: Eukaryota > Metazoa > Chordata > Actinopteri > Synbranchiformes > Synbranchidae > Monopterus > Monopterus albus. The sequence goes on from NW_018127915.1 coordinate 2,086,700, forward strand.
CTTGGGTAGAAGGGCTTCATCCTCAGCTGACAGTAGTGCTGAGACAGGAGATCCTCAGACACCTTCACAACAGAGACATCCACAGTTAAAATGAGTTGTATAATACATTGTCAAACATATGCTCATATTCATGTTTCATTTCCAACCTCTATACCTGCAACATTTTCAGGCCAACCAGTTTAAAGCCCCGCTGCTCAAACCGCTGAATTATTTGTCCTACAAGACGACGTTGAACTCCATCTGGTTTTACAGCTATAAGAGTCCTCTCGCTTACATCTGGATGAGCTGGTGGTACAGAGCAGAACAGCAGCAGGTGTTATACAGAGGTGAACAATGACCCATATTCACCAACAGTAGACCTCAATAGGCTACTCGTACGTCTTCATGTAAAACAGACATGAACAGAATAGACACACTAGATATTATATGCATTTGTGTGGTTACTAGGAGCTGTGCTGGCACAGCTGGAACACCACACACGAGCTAATGATTGACTGCATGCGATCAATTACATACACATGCGACCTGACGCTAGAGAAATTCTACTGACATTTAAATGCATGACTACCTGTACAAATAAAGTGCAGTGACTTAACGAGATGGAAGTTTCAGTGAGAAAGTTTCACCTGTTGTTGTTGGATCGTGTCTTGTCCGTTACGCAGAACGCACATAGGTTTTGGACCCATTATGCACCCCAAGGGTCACCCTTTCTCAAACATTGTTGCTACCCACATCACTATCTTCTGTACCTGTAACCTAGTTCCATTTCATGACCCCAAGAGTTTGGGCAAATAAATTTATTCTTGCAAATGGGCCTGTTAAATTTGGAACAAATAACCATGGTCTCGAAAATGAATTCTCTAAGATTCTGACTTTATTTAAGCTCTTATTCAAATTTAAAAAGGCATTTGCGTAACACGACACGACAAAACAGATTTCTTAATCTAATTTCTGAATTTAACATCAGGTCCTTAATGGGAACATCTGAAACACTGGGAGAGATGTATGAAAGCAAAACTGATGACCTAACTAACTCCAGTCACTTACTTGATTTGCTCCGGTGTCCAGTAACTCTGTGTCCATCCAGTAGTGCACTGAGGGGAAACCCTGAAACCAGACATGTAGTTGTTCCTTGCTTTCCTGAATAAAACTGTTGGACAACTCTTTTTACAATGCAGCGCAGCAACATGACTGTGGTTTGAAGGTAGTTCTGTTATCGTCTAGACAAAGCCAACCCTCTTCAATCAAACTCTAGTCATCCCTGCCTGTCCCACTTGATCATTACTCAACTCACATATTTAACTCTTTGTGCGAAGAATTCATTGCTTTAATCGCACGCTTGTCCGACTCCGTCGCAGGATCTCACGATAAATACAAATTATGTCTCCAATTGTTGTACGAATTCGCTTCTACCCTCACCTAAATAATATTCTTCTCAGTGAATATCAAACAGCGCACTGGCAACTGTGAACTTAGGAATCTGAAATCCAGTTCCTACAATCACTGCACTGAGAAAATTATTCAAGTTTTGAGGAATATCTAAACCTTTAGGCTAAACGTTGCAAGAGACGAAGTGAAAATTCGATTCTTAGAGGCCAATCTTTTTAAATACACATTTGTCTTTGGTATTAATCAGCCGAGAAATGCTTTGGAGATGTTATAAAATCTTTACATCTGAAGCCCTGAACAGACAAAGTTCAGCTTTCAGGGATGATGCTGTATGTTGTGTGAGTTCCTGGAGTGACTTCACTTTATTACCATCCAATCTAAAGTGGCCATTTAATTAATGCTTCCCGTCTTTCATACATGTCCTCACATAAGACCATATGTGACCCTGTGTGATGTGTCACATGCTATGGATGAAGACCTCTGTTGATGCTTCATGTCTGTCAAGGGCTTCAGTGATTTAAAATCTGCTCTGCCTTCTTCATCTGCTCTGTAAAAGCCCAAACCAACTTCAGATATCATAATTTGTGTACCTGTTCCAGAAATGAAATGCTGACAAGAAATTTGAAAGATGAATTGCAGTTGAAAGAAATTTTAAAAGATGCCATTTACAAGTGGAAAAGCAAAACAGTGTAAACATACAGAAAGTTCAGAGGAATCTCATAACGCAACCATTATTCATAAAAATAACACTAACAACACAGAGAGTAGAGCACACAGGTCAATAAAAGCATGAATGAATTATTCAGTACCTGAGTTTTACTAAAAAAGCACTTTATTTATTCAAGCAGGTTTTTTCTCTTTCAGAATGGAATGATATGAAAGATCTTAAGTTGAGAGTCTGTCTCCTTTGGAGATGAAAACAATTTGAAGGCAAAATGAATAAAAGCAGACATTTAAAAAAACTCAAAATGAGTTAAAAGTGCTCAGTCCCAGCCCAGCTTTGTTGCAGAGACACGGGAAAGAAGGCCTGGCTCAGACTGCTCCAGGTCTGGGCAAAAGCCAACTGCAGACCAGGTTTACAATTCTTGTCAAATTTTCATTGGCAACACATGAGGGCACTGCCTTTTAAAAAATGATGCGCCAACCCTCTACAGTAAGTTAATAAACAAAAAAAAAAGAAAAAACAGCAGCATCCTCAGCCTCCACTGGCTCAACTATGTCACGTGTGTTGTTCCTTCCTATTACTTTAAATAGGTGCAGCACAGGCTGTCTCTGAAGATCATACTTAATGTGTGGAGAGGTTCAAGCAGCCGTTGTGCTATAGCTTGATGGTGCCAGTGGGCAGGCTACTATTACACAGTCTGTAGTAGCGAAGGTCGTTCACCAGCCGCTGCACGCTTTGAGTGAACGAAGGCAGGTCCTTGAGAGAGAAGAGAAAAATTAAATAGCAATATCAGTTTACAGAAGAGACAGGAGTTGAGTGTTTAAAATGCAGTGGAGAATAAAGCAGCATTCAAGAGAAGAGGCGAGTAGGAACATGTCTTGGTACTAGAGGTGATCCTGAAAGTGTTACATTCTTTAACTAGAATTACCACCTTGCAGTTGCATGGCCTTGACCAATCAAGGTGCAATTTACACCCATGTCTTTGAAGAAATATATAAAAAATATAAAGTGTATTTTTGGCAAAATGGAAGTTATCGCTATATCCACACGTACAGTACAATTCTAGTGAATTATTTTCAATATTGTATTCACAAGAATGGGACAGATGAGAGGTCACAGTGGCGGACAGACAACCCGAAAACACAGCTCCTCGATAAAATATTCAAGTGCCAGATTGTCATGTTTGTCAGACTACTGATGAGAAAAAAACAGATTGTGACAAATTTATAATAACATTTAATGAGGCCAAACATTTAAGTGCTACTGTAGTCAAGTTATGTTCTATTTCTATGTGCCAGGCTGTGGACAAATCAAATCTTTCTTACAAATCATGTAACAATTAATTCTGTCTCTTATGTGATCTCTGTGCCAACAGTCATTGACATAGCCACCCATTAGGCAGACAATATCTCACAAAATTTCTCTCTTACCCGTTCAAGCTTGAAGTTGCGTGCAAGAACAGCTCGCTGGCTGGTGTCGACACCCTGGCAATTACTGAGAAACTCTGGCATGAAGGCCGAGTAGAAGGCATCGAAGTCGACAGAGGCCATGTTGTAAATAGCAAGGGTGATTTCCTCCTGAAGAAGGTCGTGGCTTTTGTTAAGAAGGACCTGCAGCAGCACATTGATGAAGTGGAAGAGCATCGAGGTCCGAAAAAGCTTCTGAAGCACAGTAAAACAGAAGAATGACAATGGGGTCTGTCCACGGGTTACAAGTAGCAGTATGATGGTTGGATACAGGGACAATTTTATTTCTGTCGCTGTGGC
>NW_018127915.1:2091273-2096522 GCF_001952655.1 Monopterus albus
AAACTTTAGACCTGTGAGCACCAACTGACCTCTGTCACCACTAGGTAAACCTGTTCCATGCACAGAGAGAGGATGCTGGGCAGGAAGGGCTTGAAAGCTTGACCGGGCTCTTGCACCACCAACTGCAGGATTTTTAGGAACTTCTGTACCACTCTACACCCGGCACTGCCCTCGTGCAAAACACTGGCCGCAAGCTGTTCCCTGGAGCAGATGTGACATTACATTTCTTAGTGTTAAGCATGATAGTAGCACTTGCCCCATAAAGTTTAAACTTTAATATAGATAGAGCATAATATTATTCTGACTACATTTAATAAAAGTAGATTGTTTCTAAAAATTGTGAAGTCAAATTTTTTTTCTCTTACCTGGTAAACATGCTGAGGAAAGTGTGGATGATCTGTCCTGTGAAGGCAGCACCCATCTGGACTCTCAATGCCTGAAACAGCGTCAAGAAGAAGGCCAACATCTCATCGGTCACATCTGAGAAAGAGAAGTGACATTTTATAAAGTTGCCAGATGACCTTCTGTATAGCAGTCTGCTGTCTTCAGAACTTATTTTTCTTTATTAAATCATTTATTCATTAGTTTTAGTCAAAACAACTACAAAATATGCGTATGATTTTGAAATGAGGTAGGGACACGGGACTCTTCTTAGAAATGATGTCCATATATTTTCTTGTGTGACCAATGTGCACTGCTGCTTGCTGTACTGGTGAAAAGCCAGGTCTATAATAAGGAAATGGAGCCAGTGAAAGAAACAAAATGTTTGCACATTGTTTCACTTACTTTCTAAAGCTTTGAAATTTTGTATGCATTATATAAATGTATGAACAAATCCCAGTTGCTACTACACAGATTACATCACTAGGTTGATGCAAAGTGCTTCGATGGTACATATATACCGAAGTTGATCTGTTGTGTTGCTACATGCACTGTTACGGAAATAAATGTGTCTCTTTTTATCAGATTTTTTTATTGTAAACTCTTGATGGAAAGTCCTGCTATAAATAAGACACAAACCTGTCTGCTGAATAAACACTGGGAAAAGGCTGAGGGACACTTGGACAGATTCCTGAAGACTCTGATAACAGATCTGACGTGATTTAGTGGACTCCCCAGAGATGCTGTCCACTAGGTCTCTGAGCACAGGCAGGGTCTGTTCTATCACTGCTTTCACTGGAGTAGAAAAAGAATAAATAAAAAAGATGGTCACAACAAAATCAGAGAAAGACAAAAAATTACATGGTGTGAAAAAGGACGTCATAATAATCTAAAACAGACCACAAATAACAAAACAAAACAAAAAAAAAGAACAATAACTCACTGTCATCCAGATCAGGTCGCCGTGGAGTAATGTTCACTGTCCCTCTTAAAGTACGATATTCTTGAGTGAGGGCTGCCACTAGGTTGGCATGACTGTTGGAGCGCGTTTGCCACTGCTGCTCACTCTCTGATAAATTTGGCCACGGGAGCAGCAGCATGTTGGATAAAGCCCTACATACCAACATGTGAGCCTATGTGAACAGACACATACAGATACAAATAGTCATTATTTATAAGTGCTGAGGATATTTCTGGACCAAAATACAAAAAGAGAAAAGAAAAATTTGCAAATCCCTCATCCCATAAACTTTGAAACTTTTCTAAAGGCATATTTACTTTGCTACTTCTCAAAACCGAATAAAGCAACTGACATTTACCTCTTGAGGAAGTCTGTGGGTCTGATTCGCTGCAGTTATGAGGTTGAAAATGTTCTGAACAGCTGTCAAAGTAACCAAGAAAACAGGTCTCACGGTAGATGTGATGGAAACCATCAGATGGCATGCGGAGAGCAGCAACTTTTCAGGTACCTAGAGATAAAGATCGAATTTTAGTGCTTACAGGAAAAGAAGCATTTGATAACATTCTACAGCGTTTGAATCAGGCCTGTTTTGTCATATGTGTAGGAACCCATTCAAAATGTATTCAGCACAATATATAAAATTACACATGATCGGGAATAAAATGCTATGAATCAACAGGTTTGCACCATTTTATCAAAATAACACTGAACACACAAGGGGAACAGTAACCAAAAGAGACCAGATAAATAAACTAAAAAACACAGAAAGACTTCTGTGAACACTGACCGCAGGTTTTAAGCCCTGGTTAATATTTTCTACATCATTCTTCCTGCTTAATGAACCACTGTCTCAACATGAAACCAACTCAACTTTTTAAATCAAGCATTCATGGAACTGCAGTTTCTTACATTTGACCCAAAATTAATTTGAATTGCTTACATTCCCCAAACAGGACGCGGTGCATGAATCATTTTCAAGCCCTTTTTAAATATTTGAAAATGTATACATCAAATACATTAGTCAAAGACTGACTTATTATTAAGACCCTCCAAATACATATGAGGAAAGCTACCTTGGCTGTGATGAGTGGACTACTGGCATCCACTGCAGATGTGATGAGTCTGATGAACTGGCTCTGGTTTTGATTGTGGACTTCACTGTAGAACTGTGCAAGCCAATGAGAGTAGGCTTGCAAAGCAGAAAGGGCTTGTGCATGTCTGTAACAACATCAGACACAGTTAAAACGTGCTAAATAACATACACCTGCTTCTCGCTCAATAAAGCTTACACCAGTTTGATCTGAACTTAGATTTAAAAAGAAACTTGACATGTTTACTATGTTTATTTTAGCCCAATTGTGTTTTTCAAATTTAGATTTAAAAAGCAACTTGACATGTTTACTCTGTTTATTTTAGCCCAATTGTGTTTTTCATGAAGTTCAAAGAAACACTACACATAATATCAGTCAGGATTTCTACCTAATCAACCCCAGATATGCAATTTTCTAACTTCATTATGCAAAATTTGAAGCTGCTCTGGTAGCAATGAACAGGAGGCAACACCATCACCAACACTGCATAAACAGCCAGGGTGGCTTCTCTGTGGCTCTAATTCAAGCTGTTAAATATGGTTAATAAGTGTCCAAATTCACACAAACATTGCACATGTTCAGTTCCCCTTTTTATGGTGCTGGTGACCATCTTCAATAACAGAGCAATATAGTCTTGTTATTTGTAACCTGTCAGTCACACAGACAGGGTTAGGGTTACATTTTCCTTTCGACATGTGACACTCACACGTCAATGAGGTCTGGCTTGAGTACAGAAGGCACAGCAGTCTCCAGGTCGTAAAGGCTGATCTGAGAGCCATAGCAAGTCACTTCAACCAACCTTGAAAAACAAAACCGTTCATTATGATACATGTGTAAACCCACAACACTCAGTGCAGTATGAAAAACAAATACATTTAAATATATCGTTTAAACAGAAAACAAAAACAACTAATGCCAAGTTGAGATTCAGTAACACCGACTAAAGGATGTCCAGCATTTTTAAACAGCGACTCTGAAACACAAATATAACCTTATGTTGTAGCTACAACAATTCCTTTTTTTATAGTTTGGACAAGTAGCACAGTACTGACCTCTCCACCACTGCCAGGCCATCACTGAAACGTTCAGCAAAAACTTCTCCAATGAAATGCTCAGCCAAGCGTCCGACAGCTTGAAGCAGGGAGCTAAGATCCCTGAGAGAACAGTGAAGTCGTCTGCAGTCATTCTCTGCCGTTATAGTGAGCCTCCGACCTGAAAGACGACGGATCACTTTAATCTATAGAGTTACCATCATTTGGTGAGAGTGTGCCTAAAACTAAAGATAGATGAAGCTGAATTGTTTTTCTTAAAAAAGGTAAGGGTTACTTACCAGTGCCAGTGGTGACAATAAACTGCTGTAAGCCCAGGTATACGTCCAAATTTTCTTGAAGGACTGGAAACTTGAGAGACAAAAGAAGGATAAGGCTGCTACTGACTGATAGATCAACATACATTAACTTGTAATAAAATCCAGTCAAATGAAAAGAACTTGGTTTCTTTTAAATATACTTTCATTTGTTTTACTTGTTAGCGTATAAACTTGTCACTGAAAACAGCAGGCATACAAATGTAAAATATAGTCTAGCCTGACAAGCTATTGACACCTAAAATAAACTAAAACTTTCTTCAATATCAAAACAAACTGTTTACTTGAAAAAATGTGACTTACAGAGCAAGACCAGGTTTTTTTTTAAGGCCCTTCTCCTGTTTAATGTCATGTGAATTGAGTCTACTGTAACACTAAAACTGAAACACATACTTCTACATTTCACAAATCACAAGTGTCATATGCATTATCAAATATCTACATAAAGAGAATTAAGGCTGCAGTTCAATATAACATTATATGATTATTTTGAAAACAACACGCACAGACTTCAGTCTGCCAAGGAAGGCCAGGTCATCTAGTATAATATTCAGCAGTCAGTATTTCTCCTTTAATGTTATGGAAAAATAGTGTGTACAAAAATGTTTGGTGTTTTGTGACTGCAAACCTTCTTGCAGCTATCAAACAAATTTAGACAGGACACAGTTTTCCACACCAGTACTGGAGAAAATCTCCAGCTCAGGTAGCCTGCCCAAGCTGGAATTCTAAAATGGCAGTATTTCCACTGAGTCCACTTAAAGATGCCTAAAAATCCTATGTCAAGGTGGTACCAACGGAGATCTCTTACCAATGTAGAGAACGCATGGGATGGGAACAGCTCCATCACCTTGGCAACCACCTCCAGACTTTGACGCAGGTACCTTTGCCACTCGGTTTGTTGCTATAGTTACCAAATGAAAGAGCATTCAGACTTTAAAGTGACAGATACAGTGGGTACGGAAAATATTCAGACCCCCTTAAATTTTTCACTCTTTGTTATATTGCAGCCATATGCTAAAATCATTTAAGTTCTTTTTTTTCCTCATTAATGTACACACAGCACCCCATATTGACAGAAAAACACAGAATTTTTGACATTTTTGCAGATTTATTAAAAAAGAAAAACTGAAATATCACATGGTCATAAGTATTCAGACCCTTTGCTGTGACACTCATATATTTAACTTAGGTGCTGTCCATTTCTTCTGATCATCCCTGAGATGGTTCTACACCTTCATTTGAGTCCAACTGTGTTTGATTATACTGATTGGATGTGATTAGGAAAACCACACACCTGTCTATATAAGACCCTACAGCTCACAGTGCATGTCAGAGCAAATGAGAATCATGAGGTCAAAGGAACTGCCTGAAGAGCTCAGACAGAATTGTGGCAAGGCACAGATCTGGCCAAGGTTACAAAAAAAAAATGTCTGCTGCACTTAAGGTTCCT
>NW_018127915.1:2097357-2099983 GCF_001952655.1 Monopterus albus
AAAAAATGAACTTAAATGATTTTAGCATATGGCTGCAATATAACAAAGAGTGAAAAATTTAAGGGGGTCTGAATACTTTCTGTACCCACTGTATATATGCCGTTGTCATGTGTGCATATCTTCAAGGGATTGATAGGTGTTAATATGTGGCTACAAGAGATATACTGAACACAGTCAGTGAAAAGGTGACAGACTGAAATATACGAAATGTTCTTACATCATCATCCAGAGTCTCATCATCGAGCTCTTCTAACTGGGCCTGGTTGTATCTGAACTGTATCCGATTCAGAACTTCCCTAAAGAGGAGAACTAAGGCATCTCTGTACCTGTCCAATCATACAGGAACAAAAGCAACATACAATAGTAACACATCACATGTTGTACATTTGAAGCTGATGTTGCATTAATATGACAATTTCACATCACTGGATATTTCAGAAAACCAGTGCAGTTCAAAGGAATAAATAGGTTGCCTGAGTGGCTTACCTGTCTAGGACGCTTTCTCTGTCTGCTAGCCTGCTTTTGATTTTGGTTGTTAGAAAGTCCAAAAACACACTCCAAATATCCAAACAGGCAAAGTAGCCTTCATGGGTAGGCTAAAAAAAAAAACCAAACAACAAAGATAAGCAAATTTGCAGGAAACCTGTAGAAATGGAGACTGTTCAGTGTACTGCCTAAACAGCCTAATGACATAACTATCGTTACCTGGTTGAAGGTGTACTTGAAAAGCAGGGCAAGAAACTCTACAATTGGAAACTGAGGACTGGACTCGATCCGCCTCAAGTGAACACTGACAAACAGGCGCAGAAAATCTGTGAACTTTTCCAAGTAACTGGAAAACGAAAGAGAAAAAACATTAATAACAAAATATTAAAGTCACCACAGACATCTTGCAGTAAGAAGTAACTTCATATATATAGTATATGTTGAACTGAGATGCATGACTGAACCGGTGTAAAAAGCAGCAGTGATGAAAACAAAGAGATGGACTACTAAAAATACTACAGTGCAACTGCTGACTGCAAATTAGGCTCAAGTAGAACAAACATAAATATAGCCAGATGCACACTACATGCAGAAATTGTAAAGATAAATTACATTCTCTAGTCTTTAAACACTTGTGCAAGCACCAGTACCGGTGTGAACTAATGGACTGAGCCATACTTCTCATCAAGTTCCTGTAGGCGGCTCTTGACAGTATGAGCGTTATTCTCTCGTGTCAGCCTCTGCAGGATAAAGAAGGTCTGCTGGAACATGCGCAGCAGGTACTCCTCAAAGTCCATTGGCACACAGTTCTTTGAAATCAGTTCATTGACACAAGTCATGGCAAGTACACCAAGCCGGGCACGGTCGACCTTACTGCCCTCTCTCTGCTGTCCATGTCGCCCCTCTCCATTCGATATTAGTGGCACTGTCCCAGGATTAAGCTGCCCATTAGAAGAGGAGGAGTTTGAAGAAATAAAGGATCCTGCCTTATGCTTTGTCCGAAGATCACAACCAAAACGTGCAAAATGGAAAATGGATGCCAGCAGGGTGGGTGTGATACTTGTGGACAGAGGGATCCAGCTAAACAGGTGAGCCAAACACTCCAAAACAAGACAACAGAGATGCTGACTCTCACTGTCCAATGCTGCCATGGGTTGGCAAAGTAGCTTTGAGTATTGGCTGCCCTGAAACAATGTGCCCAGCAACTCCACTGATAGATTAAAGAGACACAAAATGGTCGGGTTAAAACACACCAACAAACCCCTTAATAAAATGCTTGGTGCAGTCAGTGTTCAAGATTACACATGGAAACGTAGTTCCATGATTATAACTACATTACTACCAGGTCTCTGCAGTTTTAACTTACTGTTTTCCCCTGAGGTGGGTGAGGGAGGTGGGGTGGAAGCTATGACACTGTGCTTGTCCCAGTAGGTCTCCAGGATACCTGCAAAACCATAAATGACAAGAACCCAGTTACCCACATATACTGAATTGTTTCCCCAAAACATTTGTTCTGACTGGCAGCAGGACTCATTTAGATGGTATCAATGTTATGATTTGACAGCATGAAACTGAATTTTGCAGGTCAGATTTAAACCTATTCAATGGTTGTACCATAGATGGTTTTTAGCTTTTTTTTGTACTTGTTCCCCAGTCTGGAAATGAACTGTATTTCAGACTGTCCGTTCCATCCCTTGCAATGTGGCACATAACACTGATGTCACAGTTACATACACCCATGTCCATGTGTCAACTGCCAGTTCTCAACCACAACTAGGCAGTACTATGGATTAAACATCAAAGCTTAAGTCTATTTTCTGCATCTTGTTTGCAATCTGCTGTTTTACTACTTTACTGAAAATAAACACTGCAATAAATTTCCCAGCAACTAACGACACCTTAAAATTTCTATGCGTAATAGGAAATCATGTTGCACAAATGAATAAAGATTGTTTTCACCTGTCAACAGTCCAAGCACTGTTGGTACCTGCTCCAGCAGAAGTTTACGCAGCTCATCTTTCCTAGCCACACTCAGGTCTTCTCGGGGACATGCAAGTTCCTCTGATGTGGTTTTCAACATTACTAACCCCAGCTGAGCCAAAGATGGTGACTGGATCAACTGCAGATCACAACAAATTGA
>NW_018127915.1:2100006-2114673 GCF_001952655.1 Monopterus albus
TAAAGATAATTACTGAATTTTGCTCACTACCTACAGATTTTACACAACAGTCTCTGCCAGAATGCTACTAATAGAGCCTGTAAACTTAGCACACATCGATCACAAGGCAAGATCAGGATCTAGGCTACTAGTTGTGGCTTACCACCTCATTAATCAATTTCCTGTAGGAAAACCTTGCAGTTTATTTAATCTCATGTCCAAACAGATATGATTTTCCTGTTAGATGAGTTCTCTGCTCTTTCAGATAAGAGGCGTGCAAATGGAGATTCATGTCATTTTATAAACTCCATTGTAGACTGTTGATTTTCCTGTTTATATTTAATCAATTAATTGCGTCATCTTGTAATGAAAGAAAACAGTTTGAGTCCCTTTTTGATGTTTCAATGTCTGCAACCAACACTACTATTTTTTCAATACTGTGCTCTGGAGAAGCAGCCTATTACATCCATCAATAGTACAACACTCTAAAATGTAATGTAATAATGAAATTGCAGTGTTCTTATGCGTCATATATATATTCTACACTTAGGAATGTTCAAGTCATTCATGTCCAGCCACCTCCTCATTGCATACAGTGACCTTTTTTGCAGGCTGCAAACACTCAACGACCAGCATATATTGTTTGAAACACAGTAATTTAAAGTAAATTCTGTTTGAATTCGTTTGACAACTTCAAATTATCAAAGAAAACATGTACGGTATTAACAGTCTTGTTTTATGTGACTTCTGTGTCTTAGTTAGCTTTAGTTCCATTTAGGAAGACAACGACCAAGCCCCAGCTACTGTTGAATACAAACTAAATATATTAATAGTAGAAATGACATCAGCAGGGCTTACCTGAAGGGTGTTTGTAAAGAAATCATGGTAGAACATTGGCCAGTCCTGGCGACCAATGTCCACAATGACTTTGCAGAGTTTGTTACGGATGAAATAGGGCACTGATTTGTGCTGAGCAAGTAGGAGCTTGGGCAGACAGCTGCGAATCTCCATCTTGTCTTGTGAAGCAATGCCAATCCACATCTTGTTCACCAAGTTCTGAAAGTAAAGGGAAAATCGGCTGTCAAAGCTGTGTCTGAAAAAGGCTACAAATATTTTATACTGTACTCTAATCAGTTCTTTTAATTTATTAAGAAAAACATTTTACTGAAACACCTTTCACTATTAACGCAGTGCTACAAATACCCATCTCAGATATACATTAGTGAACCTGAAAGTATGTCATAAGAGGTCAAAGCATGCTTAACCTTTGTTTTGCAGAATTAAAGAAATGAGAAAAACAAAACAAAAACAAACTAATGCTCTTCACCACTTCATGAATTCAGGGCCTATAAAACCATACTTTTCTCTGTGTACCATCTTATTTTCAAATCATAAAAAGGTAAATGCTCCAGAGAGTACTATGATCTTAAAATATGTATATTTCACAAACAGAACTTACTTCAAATACTGTGAGGCTGTACATCATTACATACTCATTCTGAGTATTGGAAAGGAAGAACAAACAATGCCGCCATGCTCCAGTCTGCTGTGCAAAGTTATTCAGCAGCTCTTCTGCAGAAAAAAGGAAGTGGGCATGATCACTGACAGTCGATGCAGTACTTCACTTGCAAACAGCCAGAAAGTAATGCGTCACAACACAGGAAGTGCATAAAAACAGCAACATATAATACTTCTGGTAGAAACAAAATCATTTCAGCTCGCAATAAACACTGTACATTGTATTTGATGATCCAGCTATCTGCCAACTGTTCCACGCTATTTTTTAAATCAAAGAACAAAACGAGATTGGCAGATTGACATCTATTTCAGTTTGAGTAAAACATGCCTTCAAATTTGAGGTTAATATGATAAAACAACTAGTGGAAAAGGTTATCAAACAAATTTTTTCAGACTTAGTCACATTTTTACTTGTAATGTGTAGTGAGACCAAACTTACCTATTTCTCTCTTTCGCTCATTGGTCGTACAGCTGTGAAAGAACTCCGTCATAAGACTCTCCAGTGCACGCAGCGATCCCTCCTCTGAAGTCTAGGGCATAAGAACAGGTAAAATTAAGCACAACATGCACAACTAGACCATCTACTTGACAACCACTGAATGCCATGTTTCATCATTATCTACCCATAGGCAGGATAAAATTCAGTGTCATGCCATGCAGGAAGTATACTGCACAAGCCAAGGAGATGCTCAACTGCAAACCAGTTGTAAATCTTAACAAAGACTTGCTCACAAACATGAAACCTATCCTCATATTAAAGAGGCCAATACAATGCAATTTAAGTATGTTGTTTACATATCCCATTTTTAAAAATTGTATCATGTTGTTGTGCACCAATCTGTTAACAAAGAATGTCTAAATTATGTACTGGGTAATGAACATACAACCTTTTAGATGCATTTAAAGAGAACACCTTATGTAAGTTAGTGCTTGCAGGAGTATGTATCAGGCACTTAGTGAGCTGAAAACCGATATTGAGGTGTCCATACCTTCAAGTAGAATTGGTTATTGCACGTGTACCACTGGTGCCTCACATGAATATAAATCACATAATTTGGCAAGTCTGCAATTCACACTGGCATCTGACTTTTGAATCCAGTGCAACTTTGAGGATTGCATGAGACTTTCAGTTTTGGTCATATATATCCAAAATCAAGCTGTAATTAAACCAAATGAGCTGTTGACTGTTACACCACGCTTTGACAAGTGGAGGAAGTTGGGCCTTGTATAGCAAAAACCAGACAGCAAATCGAGACTTTAAAGAGCAGTTCCTACGGCAGGCGGGTCTGAACTCCTTAAATAAGCCACAACTTGCCGAGACTTAACGCTAGGTTACTCAAAGCAAATATTCGGTTTTGCAAGATGGGCGTCTTGTTCCGCGAAATGGCTTAAAGAGTTGTCACAACCCGTGAAATACCTGGCCTCTCACAAACCGTTATACGACTTAACAGACACAGATGATCGCTGTGCATACTATCATATGCTATTAGTAACGTACTATCATATGCTATTAGTAATGTGTAAAGAAGTTACTTCAGAGCTTCCTGTTCAAAGATAATTTACTAACGATAATCAAAAGCTTATGCACTACATTGGCCAACAGCAACTAAGACAGGAAGACAACGTGAATATCTAGATAATATGTGGTACATTATACTTACCATGTTTAGCTGGCTGAGATGCTTTCTTCAGTTTCCTTGGTCTCGGATTAAGTAGAGTAATAAGACAACATTAGCTACCCGGCTATCCAAATCTGTAGCTAACGTTAGCTGACGTGTTGCAGGCTAACGCAACCACAGAGGGGGCTCATCATGATCTGCTCGCCTACTTAGGTGGAGACTCCAAGGGAAATTAACATTACATAACAAAGCCAAAGGTTGGCGTCGCTTGCAATAACGTTAAACTGAGTTACTTTTACCGTGCTCGAATAAAACGCGTTTTCGATTATCGTTACCAAGTATAATGTTTTAGGCTTATCATCAAATCAGCTACCTCGGATTGGTAGGTCAACGCCATGGTTGTAGAGTTTAATTTGCTGTTAGGTTAAATACAGAAATCTCGTTTTATGGTACATCTAACACTTGCTACAACACTGGAGAAATCTGCAAAGTTTATTGCTTTCTGTGTCGAGCGTTTCGTGGCTAGGTTCTCCAGTTGCTAACGTTGCAGCGGATGGCTAACTTATTAGCTTTTCTTGAAGAATGAAGGCATAAAGCTAATTTTACTTAGCTAGCTGTCAAACGTTGACATGCTTCTAGGACTGTTGGTCACGACAACTTGTCTTTAGCGTTACTATTTGTAATTTAATATATGCTCACCTACGTTATTTATCTCACAAGTTTATAAAGACACACAAAACATATAATACTAAACGCGCTTATTCCTGTTCTTCTTTTTAGTGCTTGGGGCGGCCCAACAATACAGCCAGCCTGCTGGTTACAAGGTTTACTGCGCAACTTCCTCTTTTGCAATACAAAAACCAACCCCGTTAATTTGTGTCAAGGAAGTCGCAATAATAAAAGCACGATCAACACTTTTGAATATCACTAAGCATCGTGGCGCCAGTTAAACTTAAAAATAAGGAGCAAGAAGTTGCAATTGAAAGAAAATGAGCATACCTAAAAATAATTTACACGCTATATAATCTAAAGCATATAAATGCTCACAGGACCGCAGTATGTTGTCTTTCTCCTAGAAGACACCGGGACACAGACAAATAGACGTATATGGCTGACTGACAATGAAAGACGTTAGATAAAAGAAAAAAGGATACATAACACAAGACAGCATGAAAGAATATACATAATATAACGGCTGTTGCTCTCATAGGAACCATGCATATCTGCAAAAGTTTACATCAAACCTGATTTATTATCTGCAGGACTTTCCAAGTAGTTCCATTACACAGTTTGATGTCTGTACTGCTGGGGACATTTCTACATTGCAAAATTAAATGTTCAGCATATAGTGTATGAGAAAGAACAATTTATAGTCCATATATATATTAAAGCAATTTATACCTAGTACATGCTTGAATGGAGTAGGAAGAAGTCAGACTTGTCCAGTCCTACCCCATGAGATCATCTTACCATCATTGGTTTGGAAACAGTAAATGATTCACTTCTATCCACACAAGTATTATACAAAAAAAAAAAAAAAAAAATTATAACAGTGTTAACATTCTTACATAATTACATACTTAAATAATTATCTTCTGCACCACACAAGTAATATACTAAAGAATTATTACAAAGTGTTAACATTCATACACCACACCCACAATGTTCCATCTAATTAATCATTAAGCCTGTTCTTGCATATATCTTGATTGACACATACCTTTATATTTATGTTTAAACTCGTCAATTCTATTACTATTTTTTATGTCCACACTTAAATTATTCCATAGTTTTACCCCACTTATGGAAATACAAAATCTTTTTTTGGTTGTATGTATAGCATGAATTTTTAAATTTAACTGACCCCTTAAATTGTATCCCCCTTCCCTTTCATTAAATAGTTTTTGAATTCCACCAGGTAATAAATTGTTCCTGGCTTTATACAAAAACACAGCAGTCTTATATCCCACTAAATCAAAAAATTGTAACAATTTAGACTGTATGAAAGCTACATTGGTGTGATCCCTATACCCCATCTTATGCACAATTCTTATCGCTCTTTTTTGTAATATATACAATGGTTGAAGTGAGCTTCTGTATGTATTTCCCAAGTTTTCAACGCCATACTCTAAGTATGGTAAAATCAATGAAGAATACAAAACGTGTAGTGCTTTCCCGTCCAAAATATATCTAACCCTTGCCAATATCAATATATTTTTTGCTATTTTATGCTGAACATATCTGATATGAGATTTCCAGGAGAATTTGTCATCAACTATGACACCTAGAAATTTAATTTCATATACTCGTTCTATATTAGCTCCCCCAATTTTCAATTGAAGTTCATTATCTAGTCTACGATTCCCAAATACCATAAATTTAGTTTTATCCAAATTCAGAGATAGTATATTACTATCACACCATTTCTTTATCTTCTCAAGTTCCTGTGAAACCCGTCCAGAGAGTTGCTGTAGGTTTTCACCCAATGCCCATATGGTAGTGTCATCAGCAAACAAAACCACTTTCACTAAATCAGAAACCTTACATATATCATTAATGTATAGTATAAATAATTTAGGTCCCAAAACAGAACCCTAAGGCACTCCACATACAATGTCCAGCTCACTCGATTAGTATTCACCCAACTTCACAAATTGACGCCTCTGTGTCAAGTAACTTCTAATCCATTTCAGAACCATTCCCCTGATCCCATATTTTGCTAACTGATCCATTAATAGCTCATGATTGATTGTGTCAAATGCTTTTTTTCAGGAATTTCTGGTTAAAAAGTGTTTCAAACATTGCTGATAATGAAGAAAATCCACCCATCAAAACTGTAGAAGAGAGACTTCGTGCAAAAATTCTGTTTGTACTCACTCACAATTCAGTGCCACACTGGAGTGAAAAGGAACAAGTTATTATCCTTACACAGTTTATCAAAAATATCCTGCTGTAGTCAAAAGAATTTAGTTTTTAACTAATGTATTCAGACAGTCAGGTTAAGTAAAATGTTAACATTCTAGTGAAGGACATATATAAGCAACAAGTTAATGATATAATGGAGCTTCAAGTGTATCTCTGTTCCTTGGTTAGTTAAATGTAACATCACCATTTGTAACGGTGCACTTGTTATTTTTCAAGGTGTGTTGTCTTTGTGCTTGCATGCTATATGCCCAGGCTCTGTCTGCACCCTGGCCCTCAGTTCTGCAAGGTTTCCAATCAGGGAATGGAAAATGTCCAGCTACCACTAAGGCATCATCAGGAAGCTCAGCCTGGAGCTTCTCCTGCAATAATGAAAGCTAGGAACACATAAGCACAGTTAACCGTTACTCCAATACTTTTAACAGAAATGTACTAAAACTATGCATGTGAATGCAGCTGCACCTAAACCAGACAGATTCTTTTTTTTTTGCTTGTGTCTAGAATCTTAAAAAAAGTAGTCAAGTCATGGTACTCAAGTTCCTTTTAACAACTTGTAGCCACCTGTCTTAAAGAGTATAACAAACAGTTTAGGAACTGTTTTTCCATTAATACAAATTCTCTAAATGGAAGAACATTTAGGCAGGAAAATATTTTATAATTTTATTTTTTGCAACCTGGTAGACAGAGACAGGAATTTCTGTAGCACCTGCAGGTGGCCCAGTACAGCTCATAATTCCTGGGTTTCACCTTCACTTTTATTTTAATACTGCTTTAATATAGTTTGTCCTTGGCTGTAGGTTACATTAGGACAGTCTATTATTTCATGGTGTATAGATATCTGTTCACTGTGTAACTCACAACACTAGGAGCCAAAAAGACTGTGACGTTCTTGCATTCTGTCAAGTCAACCTGTGATGAGATATAATGCAGGATGTACACAGGTCAACTTTATCAACAACTCTGCTTCAAATAACAAAAATACAAAGATCTAATTGAAGGATTCTTGAAGTCTGTTATGATGTGAAATTCTCACTGAAGGGAAGACAATAAGTCGATATCTTCTGAGACACTGACTGTCTACAGACTATCAGAATAAGGTAAACCAGAAAAACTAGCAAAGGTTATGTGTATTAAGCATAAAGATATTTGTCAGCAATTTATATGGAAGGAGTCTGAGTGTGCCATTCATTCTCTCTATCTTCTTCTTCAGTAAGTGAAGACATTTCCACTGAAACTATCATATTACACAGGAGTGCCATAACACAAGAATCTAATGTCAAACCTTCCAGAGATCTTCTCGTCGGTATGACACTTTTCCATGATGGCCTGCTCTCCACACATGGAAGCGAGCCAGGCGAATAAGCCAGGGGTTGAGCTCAAAACCAACAGCAGGAGTGAAACCGTGCCGAAAAGCTTCCAAGACCTTAAGAATTAAAATTTATTAAGTCAAAACCCATTGGTCAGCAGTGAAAGACAATGGATCCAAAATATGTCGCTCATACTTACAATGCGGCCATCTCCAGATCCCAAATCCACAAGGCCTCCTTTTCGACCTCTCAGTAATATCATTACATTATCTACTTGACCTTTGCTGGCAGGAATGTAGGGGACCTGGAAGTAATTTTAAAAAAGCTTCTGATAAGAGGACGTTTCTCAAACCTTTGTAGTAGTACAATTGGTAGAAGCCTTTACAGCAATAGTTATTCAGTGTTATGAAGATCTAGACCATACAGTACCTGTAGCCTCAAAGGAACCTTTCGGAAACCTGGTTGGAGGATTCCCACCCACATAGCATATACAGCAAGCCCAGTGCCAGCAGCTATCTGAGCGACACCCCAGCCACCAAGGTTTCTGGTTTTGAGCTCAGCAAGGACTTCATCTGGTGTGTCGTCAACCATTCTTGCATGAAATATGTGTAAGGTCTATGTAAAGTGTAATATTAGATAATACTGACAAGAGTACGAGTTATAAACCACTAATGGGGATATTGTAAACCAGTTGTAACACTTTATCTTTATACTGTATGAAATAGTAGGTTCAGTAGTTGAAAACAAGACGGTGCGGAGCCTTGAAATGCCAAATATCTATTCTCTTTCTATATACAGCTATGTGGCCCACATCCTGGTGATGTAGACATACCGCCTACAAATTAATGCCGTATGCTTATTATTGATTTGGTTTGTTATTTTGAACTATAGCTTCGACTCTGACATGTAATTTACGTTTCTACGTCTTCTTTTTTGTATCTAGCTACGTTGTCTAACTGGAAATATAGCTATCGATCCACCCATTCATATCTTTCAGATATAACACAACACTGTCACACACACATAAAACAGCAATACTTGTATTAGAATAATTAACAAAAATACCTAAGCTCTACGTTTAAGCACGGGGGACACATTACCCTGTAGGACCAGTCCCTATTTAAAAGTATTCCGTAAATCCGAGCGCTAACTTACATGAGTTCCGGAAATGTGACGCCGAGATGTCCATCAAAAAAGTTAGTAGATTACGATTTAGTTCTACTACTCACTTCCTGACACTATTATGGATAGTAGTTTACTACTGTGCTATTTGTTTTGATTTGATTTATTCATTCAAGCATGTAAAACAGTTGATATGTCAACACATGCAATTTCACACATATCCAACAATAATAATCCAAAATCAATTTACTTATACCTAGTACATGCTTGAACGGAGTAGGAAGAAGTCAGACTTATCCAGTCCTACCCCATGACATCATCTTACAACTTTTAAGTCCTAAGCAATATCTCTACATAAATAATTATCCTCTACACCACACAATATACTACAGAATTATTAGTGTTAACATTCTACATAATTACATTCATAAATAATTATCTTCTACGCCACACAAGTAATATACTAAAGAATTATAAGAATGTTTTAGACTACTAAGATAATGTTTTATACTTTGAAAGTTTGCGTATAAACTTCTGCTATTAAAGTGAATTAGTGATAATTTGTTTTCAGTCTTGACATTGCTGTTAAACTGCTCATCCGTGCAATACTTGCAGTTATTTTCAGAGTTCTTAAAGTTTTTTTCAGGGTCAAAATCTTCGTCCGGTTCATGATAATGTTGTTTGGTGTCTCCAATTGTGTTCAATTCCAGATCCAGTCCCTCGAAAACTATTAACTTCTGTAACAAATCACTTGCCTCATTCCACTCATTGACCCCTGTAATTATTTTCCTGTATGTCTTGGCTATTGTTAGAAATATAATTAGAAGAAGAAAATAAACAAGGGAATCAGTTGTTTGTTATGAACTTTTATTTGTTAAAGAACATATATAAAAATAATTTATCATCATTTACATCCACTGTAATTTATTTTGTTGCAAAAAGATATTTCAAACACCATCTATATAGTCAAATTTGATCTTAGAAAATGTGTTAGTCTTAGTAACATGCAATATTAGTACTCTTACCATGAAAGTCATTTTTAAAGACCAAAACCCAACTTGTACAAACAGAAAGTCATGTCTATATCTGAGTGGCCTCTGAAGACTTTTAAAAGGAAGTGTCCCTGTCAGTCACTGCTGGCATCATCACTGATGATCCCTCGCAGGTTTGCCCAGTCTGTTGCTCTTCTGTGCACTCTGGGTGTATTGTTTTCCTGATCACTATCAGAGCTGGAGTTCAGAGTGTGTTGATATTTAGACAGTGGAGGGTCATCTGGTTTCTGCCATGCTAAGGCTGCTCTGCGTTTTGGACGACCTGAAAGAGGTATTCACGTTAGTAGGTCACAATCAATCAATTTATTTTGCATGTGCAGTAAAATGACAACCACGGGCGACTCAAACGCTACAAAATTAGAGACATGGTTTGTGAATAACATTATTGCAGCTGCATTCTGCACTTCTTCACCCAACCAGGTTATCAACGACTCGACACCTACTGTATACTTACTATTACGTTATTGTATGCAACAGGTTTGATACAATAAGTTTCCCACTGGAGAAACCAGCAAATTTATTTGAATTATTCGCTGGTACAACATAATGACACAAAGTCTTAAATGAAAAGGCATTTTACAATTATGTTCATACATATCACATTAACAAAACTTGAAACGCACAAAGTAACATTTGCTACAACCACGAAAAGAGACAAAAAGATACCTTGTGTGGCAATGATGTTGCTGACATCAAGATCAGCTAGTTCCCGATCCTCTTCTCTCTTCATTCTGACTTTTTTACATTTCTGTAAAGATGGCTTACCTGTGTGAAACCACATTCATGTTATTAACTTTAACCCATGCTTCCTTCACTTCATCAAATTGTGTCAGTTGTAAAGAAAATGTTTCTTTTTACAGTGTTTGCAAATGACATATGTCACACTGCACATCTACAAACTTACAGTGTACTGAAGGCTTTTCTTTTGTTTTAGGATTATCTACAGCCTTCACACTGAACCAAAAACATCCCTTTCACTTGCTTACCACTTGGTATCAACAGAGAATCAAGCTATTTGTGAGACAAAAACCTATGACAGTATTCTCACTGACCATGGACACCGAGAGCTTCAAGCTCCTTCTTCAGAACAGCCACCTTGGAGTTAACAGAGCCACAGCCATCGAAGAGTTTCTTGTAATTCTGCCTCACACCACAGAGAGCAATGTAGCGTTTGAGCTTCACAATTGCTTTGTCGTCACCCTGCAGGATGAAACCAACATTAAGATGTGCTGTGAAGAAAACATTCGACTTTATACCTCATCTTTACTTCATAATAACTCAAAACATTTGTATGTTTCAAAACTTCATCTTTGCTTTCTACCATTCATCTTGCAGGTTGCATTTTGACTGCACTCAACACACTGAGGGTAGTTAAAGTCATTTTGCTGCACCATTACTTAATGTGAAGAGTCAGGGTAAAGGCTTTTACCATTTACAAACAAAATATTTAAGCTACTCCTTAGTCATTTGTAAAATACTGCAACGAGAACCACCCAGTTTAGATTTTTTGAATACTCTTAAACCATACTGCACATCATGATGTGCAGTGCAAAGTGCAATGATGCTCAATTTTTTGGTATCTGCCCATATTTAAATTAAAATCATTTAACTTTATTTGAGATCACATGACCCCACAAAAAAACAAGCACCATAAATATCACACATCACATCAAAATACCACTGACTGAAAGCAAAAATCAAGTGACTTTTTTCTTTTTCAAAGCAACATTTGGATATTGAGGATTTAATAAAAATCTTTCTTCACAAATCTGGATCCTTCTGATTCATAACATCACTCATGTGCTCACCTGTTGATTTCTGGTGCTATCCTCTGTTTTCATGCTTTTCTTCTTTTTATTTTTTGCTCTTCTATCCTGTTCATCCGCCAAAGAGGGGAGTGATGATGATGAAGAATCTGAATCTGGGTTGTTAATCGTCTTCTGCTTGGACACCTTTTCTTTAGCATAACAGAAAGTTGTATCAAGTCATATGAAAAAAAAAAATCATGACAATAGAAATGAATAAACACATATGGGATAAGTATTACATTTGCATAGTCACCTTTTTCATCGTCATCACTGGACTCATTACTGTTGATTTTGTCACTCCTTTCTGACTGGTGATCTGTTTCATTTTCATCCTCTTCATCACTCTGGCGTGTTTTCTTTCCTTTACTTGTATTGCTGCTTATTGTCGCCCCATCGTTTGAGGAGGTTACCTTCTGTCTCATCGTTTCTGCTGGACTGCCACCACTGCTACTCTCATCTGTAGACTCATCACTGTTCGTCTGCTGTTTACTGCTGACATTTGTCTTTTGCTGTAATTTTTCCAACTCTTGCTCTTCATCCTCAGATCCTCCAGATTTAATTTGATCCTCCTCTTCACTGTCCTTACTTCCTGTTTTGCATTCTTCTTTTTCCTCCGATTCTGTCATTTACCACACAAGAAAAGACATTTCATGGTTCACACAAGAGCAACAAAACTCACCAAATAATTAACAAACCTCATTGGAGACAATGCAAACAATGTCAAGTAAATGTAGGTACTAGTATGTAAGAGTATTTGGAATGGCAATGGCCTTTTTGGTGCAATACCTGACCTGCCTGCACTGTGGCCACAGGCAAATAGTTTCTACTACTGTCTTTTGAAGTAACCCACATACATTATACTCAGGCATGTTGTAATACAATAAACCTTATAAATCACTTCAAAAATATACTTTACTGAGACCAAGGTAAAAAAAAAAGTACAATTAAAGCTGTCTGCATACTTAATGACAACTTCCACTGCAACATAATTATGTACACGTGTCTGTGGGCCTTTAATAAAAACATGCATATACTGAATAATGTTCAATTGCTGAGATATATGCTAGTTTTTATCCATGTCCTACTTTTAATAATAACTGTGGATGTTTCACAGTTACATGCATCTAAATACATTTGAAAGAAAGAAAAGTTAAAACCTACCTGATGATGAGTTTGACTGACAGCGGGATTTCTTTGCCATGGATTGATCTTCACTTATCACTTCAACATTTTCCTCTTCTCTCTTTCTTTTGTTTTGTGGCTTCTTGGGCTCCAGCTTGCTTCCATTTTTGTCATTGTCCTAGCAGGACAAAAAACTGACGATCATCTATTATTTTGCCCACCCATTTAATTAATGAAGATAGACTAAATAATAGAAACAGAGGATTTGTGGAAGGATTGATGTATTAGACTGCACTAATTTTAGTTGGGTATATGGGACAAACTGCCAATTGAGTGTATATAAGGTTTAAAGGAAGACTTTAGATACCTGCATTTTCATCAGTTCCTCTTCAACCACCTGTTTCATGTAATTTCTGGCATCTGGACTTAATGATTCACGCCCCACATGTGCCAAATATCGCTTTTTCAAAATTCCTAATGTCAGTTTGCTGGAATAAAGAGAAGATGAAGGTGTGTGAGGGAAGAGGCAGTTTACTGTAATATTGTAATTACCTTAAGCCTTTGTGTTTTGTAGTCCAGGCTGAGAATACATCTTTACATAGTAACATTTTGCATACCCACATTATATTAGATGAGTAATTTATAAATTAGACAAAACACTGTACATCTTTAGGACGGACTGACTGTGAAATGCAAAATTTAGAGGTAATAAAGCAGTGGCTCAAGGTTAGCAGCAGTTAACTACACACACACACACACACACACACACACACACACACACACGGGGCGTGTTCTTGTACTCGGTCCAAACAACACGTGTTCAAATAAATCGTGAAGGCTTCCACCGTACCTCAGGTCGGGCTCATCACGGAGTTGACCACACACAAACTTGCGGAGCCGTGTTGTCTCTTTCTCCGACACCATCATTTCTGACTGTGGTGGCGGTGGTTTCTTTTTGGCGCTGGTGGGAAGCATTGCTTGCAACAGGATGTGACGTCAGACAGTTGCCGTGTCCTTTCAAAGTACAACATATAAAACCGCTTAATTATAAGAAAGCTGTAAAACAGGCTACGCAAGGTCGGAATAACAAGTTATCTTGGTGAAAAGAAAATCCATTTAGAAAAAGGTTAAAATGAGGACCTAAAATTTAATTTATAATTTCAATTGCTCAGACACAACGTATACTAATGTTAAGAAGAATTCCTCAAGTCTTAATAAACTAAATTCAGTGATTTCATCCAAGGCGGTGGTGGACTCAGATACAGCTGACTGAGTTTCCCACCAATGATATAATCCCTTAAAGATCTCATCAAGTCAGTCTCAACTCTCAGGACAAAACAAGTAGGTGTCTATGGATCAATTATGATTCCATTTACCTCACCACCTTGTTTTCTCCAACTTCTTAAGACTGGCAATCTGAGTAAAAAAACGCCACTCAATCATATGTACAAAGAAATAAAGATTTAATGACGTGGACAGAAGTGGATACCTGACATTTCTGAAGAGATGTGGATTCAAATCGTGGTGCAGAGGCATCAATTTAGAAAGAACAGGAGAAACAAAAAAAATCTACTCATTGGAACCATGGCCCTGAATCTAGATGTGCTCACCGAGGACAAGAAATGTAGGCTTGTTAGTTTAAAAATGTAATACTCAAATACAGATGAGTGGAAGTGAGATGTGTGCTGCTTCTTTGAGCCTCCACTATTAAGGGCACAATGCATTAACTGAGTTTTATAGGCCTTTATACAGTTAGGTCTACTATGTGCATCCTTATCTTGAACTGTGATAGTCAGCTTGCTCTGCATCACCAAATCTACCCCTTAAACGTGTCAAAATCAATTGTACAGTATGTGTCTTAGTAGAATAATAATGGCATTATATGTCAGCTGATTCACAAAACGATCCTTGTCTGGTTTTGGAAACTGACCAACCATGGCACACAGCTCCAACTCAGTAGGGGTCCCTTTTACAGTTTAATAGGCTATTTTAGTTACAACAAAATGGAAACTGGTTTTGACTATTAAAACAGACGGTTTCTCATTGACATGTGATAGTAAAGTGGCAATTAGAAAATAGGTAAAATCACGACTTAGGTTTTGCTCCATATAATAAGGTAAAGTAATACTGAAGAGCATCCAAGAACAAATGACACTATTAAGCATCATTACATTCAGGTCCGGCCCGTGTCATAGGCAGTATAGGCAAATGCTAAGGG
>NW_018127915.1:2118044-2124364 GCF_001952655.1 Monopterus albus
CGCCACCTGAAATCTTGCCTAGGGCGCCAAATTGCTTAGGGCCGGGCCTGATTACATTCAAATAAACAGCATTTTGAATGAATGAAATGTGTTATTTTTATTTAACCAGGTAAAAAAACAAACCCATTGAGATTATTAAAAACCTCTTCAACGGGGACCTAGCCAAGAAAACATACATAAAATTCTTTTGAAGCACATCAGGTAAGAATAGCAGGCCCAGTAAACATCATCCACTTTTAGTAACTTATATGTGTAACATGTATTATATTTGGAAAGTAAAGGAAAAAATAAGACCAGCAAAATAAAGACGGATTTCACAACTCATTTATTCAGAATATTCCCATGACCTCTATTTGACAGAAGATATATTAGTGCATATTTGAAGGTATTCCAAGGTGATGAGGATACATATTGCTCTCAATGTGTTTTGTAATATTCAGAGATTAGGTTTACACAAGACAGTGGTGGATATTGGGGAAACAAATACTTACCCTCTCCCTGAGGAAAACACAAACAGGTTTTAACTGCCTTTATAAACAATGGATGGTATTTGAACACATTTCAGTGGTTTGGTATGTGACATAAAGCGCAAGTTAAAAATCATGGCTCAGAATAACATACAACAGCAAAGAAATGGTCATGGTTCCTTTTGAAACATAAAACTGAAATCTATCAGGATTTAGTAATTTACAGGGGTAAATTCTAATGTGTGCTGTTGAATGCATCATATCACTCCCAAAATTAAAATTCACTTGTGCACTAGTCAAAACAAAGATTGCATACTATACAAAGGTTACATACCAAACAATAAATTAGGTTCATAAATTAATTCATAAAAAAACATACTGATGCATCAGCAGTAATAATTTAAATAAAGAAAATGTAGCTGCTCAACACTCTCTTTCTTGGAAAACCTCGCTAAAAATGGCTACTCAGTTTTATTCCAGTGTTAACGTCTCTAAACTAAACTTCATCACTGTCAGGCAGCATTTCAGTCCAACTTATGAAAAGGCAACAGATATTTCACAACCTCAATAAGGTGACTGAGTGTTTCCTACAGGACAAACACAGAAGATGTTGCCAGTGCATGTTAACACTTGCATTAACAGTAGGTCATTGGCTGAATGCCACCTTTAGGCTGGGAGCTGGGTTTTGAGGCCCATTGTGCAGGAGGCTCCTTAACATTTGCAAAGTCATTTTTATTCCAGTTTTCATGTCCCAGGTACTTTTACACATTTCCTATGTAAGTAATATACAAAGTTTATTTTCTTGTAAACAGAAGCATTTTTTTTTTATCTTGAACAACCACACTTCAGTTACAAATCAGTCAACAACCCTTACATTTCTGCAGTGACATCTAAATACATCCACCCATCCATTATCTATACCACTTTTCCTAATGAGGGTCACAGGAGGGCTGGAACCAAACCCAGCTGCCATTGGACAAGAGGTGGGGTCCACCCTGGACAGGTCTATCTAATGACATTTAATGAAATAACTAACGACCACAGCTATTGCTATGATCAGGGACATCTCTTTCATTCTGTTACCATTCAATTAAAAAACAAAAAAAATCAACATGCATCAAGCCAATCTCTCATACCTTATGTTTTCACATTATTAGTCCTTATACACAGTTTGCTGACCGTGCCCTCTTTCATCATGCATTATATGCCTCCTTACGTGGATCCGTCTTACTCGCCTGTCTCCTCCCACAGCACCCTCGTCCTCTGATTGGCCAGCTCCTAGCGATGCACCCGAGCCTCTTGAATCTAAAAGGTTTAAGCCCCCGGGACCAGAGGCTCTACTATTCTCATAGATGAGGATATTGAGGGTTTCTTCAAAGATTCGGGCTTCAGGAAACTCAACCTAATAAACAGACAATCAGTGGTCAAGTCTGGTGGAAAGTCATCGGCCTGGACAACACAGTTAAAAGTTTTTAGCCACGTCTTACCATTTCTCTCCGTAGTGTTACTTAAACTTTAGAAATGACAGTTAAAGTTTTCAAAACAATACTGACCTTCTCAATATTTAGTTTCTTTTGTGCAACATAACAGCCTTTCTCATTCTTTCTCTATTAAACAGCAACTCACGGATCGACATAAGCACTGGCCTGATGGCCCAGTGAGTTATATCCCCTCTACTAATGAATTGTTGTGTTGTATATATAAACTGTATACTACGTTTTGAGAATGCTGGTGATATTTCATGATTTGAGCCAAAGCTAACTGAGAAAAACTGTAATTATGTTAAAAAAAAAAACATTTGCATGTCATTAAAGTGTACTCACTTGCTCCACCTCCAAGGATCTGTTGCAGAGAAGTGATTGATTATCAGACTGTTTTACTTTGTTACCACTGGTCGGAGCCAGGTTAGCCATTCCCTATGTTTTCAGTCTTCAGTGTTTTCAATCTGTTGCTTTAAGACTTACTGTACAAATACTGTAATGCTTACTTTGGTCTGCTTCTTCTCTGTAGCATAGACAATAGAGGTGCAGCATACTTCAGCAATCTTGCGGCCTTCGCCGTAGAAAGACCAACAGCAGATCTCATCCCCAAGTACATCTTTGACAAACAGGACCCGGCCGTTAAATCGCAGCACGAGTTTGTCAAACAATTCTATGTTCTTCAGCAGGTTATCATCAGAGTTGCTGGTCAGAGGGAGAGACAAATCATTAGAGTCAACTGAGAAGATCAATAAGCATTCTGTACACAAGATCCAAATATTTCAGATAAAACATGAAGGTCAAGTGAACATGTAAAACACTGTGAGAGAATGTGGCTTATCTAATTATTCATTCTCCCTGTAGGACAGATTAAACAGCCAGCCTTCTTTTTTTTTTTTACCTGGTGTATGAGTATTTGTTGTTTCCTCTGTTGTTCTGCAATTTTACCACCGGCTGTGCAGACAAACAAAACAAATCAATTTGAGTGATTCTATAGTCTATAAATGGATAATTGGCTTTGTAAAGTGTGTGTACATATAAAGAGAGCTACTGCATTTTATTTCCTGAGTTACAGTTTGTGTCTTATATAGTTAACAATTGGAAAAAATACTGAACAACTTTTCCCTGAGATAAAAAAAACACAACAGACAAGTTTCATGGCTCAAAATTCTAAATCTCCTCAAAGCTGTTATTTCATCAGTTCTGTACAGAGAATGGCAAATGCTTGCTACACGGGACTGGACAACTAGGTTTGACAGCTGCTAACCTAACACTCACTTTTGTCAGTGGTTCATTCGATTAAATAACATAATGTACCTTTCGACAAGTAGCAATCATTTTCTGTTCTTCTTTGGCCGAGGTGAGCATGGGGATGCGGCACACGCTTTCAAATACATCCTTTTGTTTCTGAATTTAAACAAAAATGAACACTGAAATTTATCTGGAACTAACATGTTTTCATTGAGTATCAATTAACTGGAAAAAAATAAACAATAATTGTTTCTATTTAACATAAAAAATAAAAATTAATTATGTAAAACACCAATCATAAAGAATCAAGGCCCAAAGTGATATGATTACATTTCTTGTTTAGACTGAACAACAGCTAAAACCTGGAAGCAGTAAATTTTATTATCATATCAAATGTAAAGGTGTAACTACTTACTAAAGCAAATCTTAATTAATGAGTAACACTGGAACGCATCACCTATGTTTGATCAGCTTACTCTTTTGACATGCTATTGTTAATAAAGAAATAAATTTAATTCGGGTCAGTTTTTATACATAGCGCAAAATCCAAAAAGAATTTTGTTATTGATGATTTTAAACAATTTATGACTACATCTGAAATGATATGGACTCCTGGGATCCTTAAGAGAAAGCAGATCATTAAATATTTTATGTTTTACATCTTGATTTGTATATGCTTATGCATAATCTTATACACAAATAAAAAAGAGCATCCTTTATATACCTGCATGGCACTGAGGCAATGCTGGACAAGTCCCTGGACCCGATAGTACTGGGCCTCCTTCATAACTTCATCCAGTTCTCTGTGGCCCTCTGGGAGTGGCACTGAGCCATCTCGCAGGAAGTTTAAAACCAGGCCAAAATGTCGGCCACACCGATCCAAAACAACCCAGCCTGAGACAATAAGGAAAATTATTTTCAGCCATGAAGCAATAACAATGTAGATCCAGTCACGTCCACTCACCTTCTGAATCTATGGTAACCTCTGTTCCTCCATTGCATATGCTCCGCAACAGACTGTCTTCCTTGCTTAATGTCTGGACAGTTGTATAATGCAGTGAGCCACCCACGTTTAACTTGACGTACTTGCTCCCCAGCAAACCCTGATTTCTGTGCTCATCTGCGTTGTGACAGGCAGGCTGGGAAAGAGCAGACTGGGCAGAGTCGGCAGCATGACTGCCAACAGAAGCCTCAGCAGACATGGAGCTGAAGAGTCTCTTCCTGACTGTAATACAGAAGAATATAGCAGCTTGTTTACAGGCTATGAATCCATATCGATGCAGGCAAAGGAACTGTTCTGATTATTTATTCACAGGAGCAGCACATGCACCAGATGAGGCACCACACCTAGCATGAAATATTCAAATAGCTAGAAGTCAAATCAAGATACACTGGAATCTGGAGCGAATGATTATGAGGGTGGATATGCATATTAACTCACGCATCGTGCATGTAATCTGTAAACTGTCTGGGGATTCTGTCGTCCCACAACAGTAACGTTCGTGTTTGAGCCACGTAACGTTACAAGTTGTCAACAGTAATACTAAATACTTATCAACATACAGTGACTTAACAGCCACTAAACTGGCCAAACCACAGGTACAGACAAGATTAGCTAAAAATATTAGCGCTGACTGAAGTCTGGTCAGTTGTTGAGACGACAGATAGAAACTTTAACATACTAATCCAATAATATCATGTAATATCTAGTCTAACGATACATCCAATTGTACTCACCACACTGAACATCCAAGGGATCTGCAAAAGTGAACCTAGCTAAGCTAAGATAGCTAAATAAATGTGTAAGGGAGCTGAATCGATAAATCGCTAGTCAGCGTTAATATGAGCAGCTCAAACCACAAAATTTTACGACGTAGCTAACGACTGACAACTCATTTTAGGCGCAGCTAGCTTAGCTAAATCAAAGCGGCTAAATAATATTTAGCTTACTGTATTTTGCTAAGCTTACAGTTAGCAATGCTCCTTTGCTTTGTATCGCTTTATGGATATAAAGAATAAATCAAACCAGCTATTAAAAAAATACAAACTGCTAAATTACGAACACACAAATTCCATTGTTGCACATAAACACTATTAACTAATGCCAATATGAGACACGAAATAGGTCAAACGGAAACGAAACTAGAGCATCTTCTTCCGCTGTTTTCTTCTTCTACTTTAAACGCGGTGCCAAAAGGCAACATGTGACGCGAATACTGCCACTTTTCGTAACCAAAATGTCTGTCACTAATACTTGTAGTACATAAGCTTACCCAAATGCTTTATTTCACAGTTCAGCCACTGATAACACCATCAGAGCTTGTGAGTCTGTGTAGTTCGAATTGAATAGCAACGAGATTCAGGGCTATGTTAAATAGTTTTAAACCTCAACAAGCTACTTGTTTGTTTTATTTTGAAATGTGTGGGCAGAAGTATAACCACGTTTTTGTATCTGCAATTGTTTTTGGCTTGACACCTGACAAACCTGGAGTTTGTTGGCCATGATGGCCCATGTATTTCAGTTGTTTACTGTCCTCTCGTGGTGACAGTTCGAAACTACAGTACTATTCCATTTGTGTCATATGAATAGAAATATCATTGTAAACGTTTTTGATGTTAATATGGGCAACTCATACCTCTGTGATTGTTACAAATAGCAGTGACATAAAAAACATTGCCACTGAAAAAGTTTTTATATGGGGGTCAGCCTTCCACTCTAAACATTGCTTATTTGGCATTAAGGGAGATAAATTACTGTTGACGGGAGTGTATTCAAAATCAGGGCGTTTGCTACCCTCCTGTGGCTGCAGTGAGCAACTGCAACGTACTCTCAGCCAATGAATAGGAATACGTAATAGTCTTCTTCTTCTTCTTTCGGCTGTTCCCTTTAGGGGTCACCACAGCGAATCATCTCTTTCCACCTAACTCTATCCTCGGCATCCTCTACTCTCACTCCAATTAACTTCATGTCCTCTTTTAGCACATCCATATATCTCCTCTTTGGCCTTCCTCTTGACCTCTTGCCTGGCAGCTCCATCTCCAACATCCTTCTACCAATATAACCACTATCCCTCCTCTGCACATGTCCAAACCATCTCAATCTGGCCTCTCTGACCTTGTCCCC
>NW_018127915.1:2124933-2152524 GCF_001952655.1 Monopterus albus
CACTTTCTCTAAATCCACAAAAACACAATAACAGGTAACAATACTCTTCAAATCCTAAAAGACACTGAACTAGAAAATGACTACTGCACTGTTTTTGGGGGGTAACTCCATTTTGCTTGTTTTTACGGTTCCTTTACAGACTGACAATTTCAAAGAAAAACAAAAAAAGCACAACAGGAAAGAAAATGACTAAAATTTATATCTAACAGAAATATGAAATTCTTTCAAACAGAAGCCATCAAGCTCACTGTGGGCACCAGCACCTCCAAATTTTCTAATTACCGCCATTGATTTACACCTTTTTTATACAGGCTGGGCTGGTGTGTTTCTTACCAGCAGATCACTGTCACAGCCGAAACTGACTCCCGAGCTTGTCATCCTCTTCAAGTCGATGTGAACGCTCTGGGCCTTCACCTTCCTGAAACAGCCCTTCAGAGAATAGCACCTTTCCATCTCTGCCTTTAATCACCCTTATCTGTTGCTCATCCTTCCCATCTCCATCTCTCTGTCTTGCTAATCTGTACAAGTCCTTCTCACCTTCCCTCATGTCTAACCTGGCATACAACTCATCATATGCTTTCTATTTGGCCATTGCCACCTCCCTCTTCACTCTACGCTGCAATTTCTTGTAATCCTGTCTACTGTCTTCAGTCCTTTCTACGTCCCACTTTTTTTTAGCTAGCCTCTTCCTCTGAATGCTGTCCTGTACTTTCTCGTTCCACCATGTTTTGTAATAGTAAATTCCTTTTACATATTAACATATAGGACTCATATTACGATGATTATTACTAAAGTTTTACATCAACTTGCTGAGGTGGAGATTAATTTTCCTTTCTGACAATGTTCAAATAGCCTAACGTTAACAAGGGATACGGTTGACCTTGGTGTATTTGGAATCATGGGTGTTTACTGCCCTCTAGCGGGCGCAGTGAGTACTTACAATGTAAAAATTTGTCAAGGCAGCGTCAATGTAGCTATGACAGGATGCTAATACTTCTGGTAAATACTTTCAAAATAAAACGACCAAATTGAAAACGAAAATATAATGAAAAGATCATGTATATTTCAGTGTGTTTAGGTTGTTTACTGCCACATAGTGGTCACAGTAAACTAAAGCACATATTTGTGGCTAATGAACAGGAATACCAGTATAAACGTTGTTATTGTTGATATGTGCAACTCATAGCTCTGTGATCGTTGCAAATAACAGTAACGTTAAAATCATCATCAACAGCCACCATAGCAACCAAGGTTTTCTGATATGGAGATCCCTAATTAGTTAATTTCTACCCTTCTAAACAATGCCCATTTGGCGAAAAGGGAGATGTAGTTGAATGTATCAAGAATGCATTCAGAATCAGGAGTGTTTACCGCCCCCTTGTGGTCGAAGTGAGTAACTAATATATCAATTTTGTCAAGGCAGTGCCAATGTAGATATAACAGTATGTTAATACTTCATGTTAATGATTGTGTCTGTTATTCTCTATTGGTCACAGTTCCTCAGCGGGAATAACAGATATGTAGACAGATGACTATGACCATTTAATGGTTTAGTTTTATGTTTATGAATGGCATGCTAATAAATAAAACACAAGCTCATTTCTACAAATTTTACACCATTCAACAAAGACTTTATTTCCAGTTCAGCAAATAATTTACTGCCTTCAAAAGAGTGTATTTGTATATGAAGCAAAGAAATGCTACTGATGATAAGAGAAGAATAAGTCTACAAAGCAACAGTCTCCAAGATCCTTCATTTGGTACAGTGAATGATACTGCATTCACTGTTCAAACAATCATTCGTAAATAAATACATAATGCATCACAGCAAGCAGCCCAATTGGTAGTTTTTCATCAACATAGTGCATACAACATCAAATCTGATAACAATGATAACTGTCAATAACTCTAATGATAACAGCGAGATTGAGCAGAAGCAATAAAATTTACAATCAGTGCATGCTCTAAGCATAATGACATTCATGTTCTCAGCTTTTCTTATAGGTCATGTGACAGTGGGTGACAATGCACTCCAGAAACAGCAAAGAAAAAAAATAAGCACGTTCTTTGTAAATACTACTGCAACAACAGATGAAACACCTAGGGACATTAAATTATTTAACATTATAATTTGGCACTGAATTTTCATTATATATAATGAAAATATATAACCCCCAGCCACCAAGTATAAGTGTACTGTATATATGAGGCATATATAATAAGTATATATATTAACCTCAATTAATATTAAGTCAGATATTTACATTCAATTTGTGTGTGTGTGTGTGTGTGTGTGTGTGTGTGTTTCACAGAGATAAAATGAGGAAAAAATGTTTCAGAAAACATACATGAAAGAATTTTCCCTTTTAATATAAGATTTTGTAAAATGTACCATGAAAGAAAAACATTCAT
This sequence comes from Monopterus albus, assembly GCF_001952655.1. Classification (NCBI taxonomy): domain Eukaryota; kingdom Metazoa; phylum Chordata; class Actinopteri; order Synbranchiformes; family Synbranchidae; genus Monopterus; species Monopterus albus. The sequence continues at coordinate 2,127,346 of NW_018127915.1, forward strand.
CATGTATTCTATGCTCATGACTGTATCTTTTGAGTGTAACAAAATAAAGTATTGCCAAGTTCTCTAATGTTTTGGATTCATAATGATTTCACTAAATAAATTAATGAATTCCCCTTTACCCCTTCCCCCATTCCTGTTCTTATTCCTCCCACACTGTTAGTTTTTCTTTGTTGTCAGTTCCTTGTCCTTCATAAGGCACCAATCCTAATGATACAGAAAGCTGCGGTGCAAAGTAGGACCCATTTTTGGCAATGTAACTAATCAAAATAATGCTATTCCACAGTTGATAAACCAAAGACACAATGATGGTAAAACAGAAAGAAAATTAAAAATGAATGTTGAAGGGCGTGTGAGGCCTTATAATATTAACCAATTCATCATTCAAAAACTGTGGATTTTAATTCTCACCAAGACATTTTCTCCTTTAAATGGATACTTCATACTCCCGTGTATCCTGTGTTCAAAGTAAGAAACCAATCAGTAAAAAAACAGTTAAAACAGAGAGACAAACTATTTCTAAGGAAAAGAATGAGAACCAATTTTAATGGTCCAAACAAACATAAATTCTATAGATAATTTGAAACTATTCTACATTTAAAATAATTGTACATAAACTAGCTTTAGATCTCAGATAAAAAATAAAAAAAACCCACAGGAAAGAAATGTTTACTTACCCCTGCCTCATAAAGAGGGTTGTTGAAATCTGACTCAACTGTAATGGGACTGTAGGAGTGTGTGTGAGACAGAGACTTCCAGAAGAGTGGCTTCCACTCTAGTCTGCATATGCTGTGGGTGAGAAAATCAAAGCACATACCTATAAACACACGAATAAAAGCTACAGTGCATTCATTATTGTGGACTGAGGTGAAAAAAGTAAAAGCTGTGCTGCAACAACTCTGCCACACAATATACACAACATTTGTGTACAGTGATGAAGGACTAATTGTCATTTTACTTAACCAGGGTACTTACTTTGTATAGTACATGTAAATTCCTCCAATCAGGAGGATGACCAGGATGATTGGCAGAATTATTGCCAAAGCAATGTTCTCACTCAGGATCTGATGGGACGGCTCAAATGACTGGGACACTGTAAAACAGCCAGAAAGTCACCAGAAAAAGATGCTTTTGCTATCAAATAAGACTTTTTCCCAGTTCACAGTGCACTCTTCATTTGGTAATAAATGTAAAATGACAAACTGCCAAGTGAAATCTAGAGGAAATGTTTGCTATCCATACACCAGTTAGCACACACATAACATTTCTTCATCTACTTAAATGTTTTTAATACCACCAGTAGTGCCAAAGTAAAAATCCTACATGTTTTTTTGTCAGTATATATTTTGTCAGAAGAACCTTTGACTTTATAAACATGACAGAAATGAGAAGAGGAAAGAAATCACCTTCTAATTTGTGATCATCCAAGAGCTCCTCATATGCCACTGTGTGAAATGAAGAGGAAAAAGAGAGAGAGAGAGAGAGAGAGAAACACACATTACACCTGAAAGCCCTAAATATACATTCAGGCTTTCAACACGTAGCTTTATTATTTTACTAAAATAACTGCAGGTAAGAGCACAATCCTTTGATAATCAAGAAAGAACAGCTAATGGTAAAAACATAATCTTATTAACTCACATACTGTGTTCCAGGACAGTAAACAAGAATGTTTTGACAAGAGTTATAACCCTCACCTTTGCAAAAGGGTGGAGGGCTATTCCACTGAGAGGGATGACCGGGAACACAGCTGATAATGACCTCACCGATAAGTTCATAGCCTTCGTAACAGAAAAATCGCAGAGTCTCTCCTGCCTGGTAGCTGTGCTTGTACAAGGTTTGGTAACCATTGTCAGGGACGCCGGGGTTTGGACACGGGTCATACTTTACTGTTCAGAACACAAGAAAATACACAGAGGCATTAGCAGTTAATTTGTAAACGTGCAGAAGTACTCATTATAAAAGGCTCTCCAGCAGAGTCCAGCAAACAGACTTACAGACACACTTTGGGCTGCGATCGCTCCATTTGGGGGTGCCAGTGTCTCGGCCATGGCAGGAGATTTGGCTGGGACCTTCCAGTTGGTAACCCTGGTTACAGGAGAAACGGACAACTGTTCCAACTGCAAAACCTGCTTCAGGCCGCACCGAGCGTGCTCCGTTTACCACCTCTCCTGGGTCAGGACACTGCTGGACTGTGGGGGACAATGTGGGAAAGTGTTTAATTTGATACTGCTGTTGGGCTTCAGCTGCCATGATTATCATGTCATATACTGTATAATTTGATTGATGTGCACATAAAAAGTGAACTGTAAAAAGTACAGGCTAGCTGTGTCCCTGTTTCCAGTCTGTATGCTAAGCTAAGCTAATCAGCTGCTGTCTCCAGATACATATTTACCACACACAGATCCCAGTCCTTAAAAAAAGGTTGGTGTGCAGCGTTAAACTTTCTAAAGCATGTCCCATTATATGTCTCACCCTTAACACAAGTGGGTGGACTGCTGCTCCAGGACAGGTCCCACTGGCAGGTGATGATGTCAGAGCCACTGATGTCATATCCTGGTTGGCACTGGTAGGTCAGCACACTGCCTCTCACTGGGGACGAGTGGGAGGAGCTGGTCCAGCCAAACTCAATTTGCGGGAGGGTTGGGCAGGTGTCGTTTGGCTCAACCTCTGCACGACACAGAAAGAGGGAAGTTCAATAAAATAAATGTAAAAAGTTGTTCATAATTTTGTCTTTAATAGCAGCAGACCTCATTTGTGCTGTTCAATTTCAAGACAGACCTGTATTATGTACACTGTAAAAGATGTTAATAGTTTGGCCCATGAACTCAGTTAGCTACTCTGGATTTGACAGTCATTTAAAGTTAACATTGAAAAGTCAATTTAATGCACGTTTTCTGCCATAACTTGGCCTATAATGAAGATAGGACCCTGAAATGTTCAGGTAAGATGCACAGTATAACTGCCTATTATACCCTAAAAGATTACCTGAATCCAATCCGGATCAAGGATTTTATGACACATTTGTGTTGTTCTGGATCTCATTTTTCACATTTTGCGTGAGTGAACGTTATGCCTTGATGGAGGTACATGCGCTCTCTGAGTGCACTCACCTCGATAATGAATGAGGAATCCCTGACTTAGGATAAAACTGGAATCATCTGGATCACTCTGAAACTGAATGGTGACCTCGGATCCCCCCGACACAACCTGGAAACGCTCTCTGGACCCCAGGTATTGTCCGATCACGTGAGACATGAGATCACGTCCGTCAAAAATGGTCAGTATATCAGTGTGGCGGATATTCAAGCTTTTAGAAAGAAAGATGAATAAAAAAAGAGACAAGAGGTTACACTTCAGAAAGATTATTTTTTAAGACAAGCAATCCAGTGTACACTTGCTTGAGATGTTAGAGAAAGATAACGGAGAGTAATGAGCTGAAATTGTGTATATGTGTAAACACACAGGCAATATGACTTTGACTCGGAAGGATAAACTATTGTTGATTGGCAGTTAAATATATGGTGGCCCAAGTTCCCTAAGGAGAATATTTAACCACATTCACTAAGTAATAGTTTCATATTTCTGTCATCAAGTGTTTCTACAAGTGTTCTCTTCTACAAAAACCTTTCTTGACTTTAAAGTTTTATGTGGCATGTTTTTCCCAGATACAGTATGTCCCATTGCTAAGCCCTGACATGTTATATGTTATCATTTGGCAGTGTGATGATGTTATTCTACACAGGAAACGCTAACTCATCTTTACAGCAAATATGTAAGAGCTTTATTCAACTTGAAATGTGGATGGCATAACAAATATTACAAAATGTTGTATAATGCAGTCTTGAAACACTCTTGACAAAAATCCATTAGATTGCCAAACTAGATTTAGCTTGGCAGTCCTCCACGGGCTCTGTTGGTGTCCGGGTCATTACTGCATGTTACATTAACCATCCTCCTTTGGGGCTTAATAAGATTTGAGCTCAGCAAACTAGAAAAATTCAAGCAGCATCTGTGATGCAAAGGGACTACATTACTGTGTATGTAGGACTACAGTTTCCTTCTGATGTAAGTTTGACAACTTTACTTACACTCAACAAACAGACTTGGTTACTTTTGAATTGCAAACCACATAAATGAGTAATACTCACATCTGGACATCCAGTTCAATGCGTTTCTCCTCATTACCGTGGATCTGCCATACACAGTCTAGCCCCTTGTAGTAGCTCTGGGGCCAATCTGGAGACAGGATGGTGCCTGTGGGCTCGGTTAACTCCCCTCCACACAGCGCTTACAGGCAGAAGAGAAGAGAGAAACTGAGGTGAAGACAAGCACTGGGAGACAGAGGGAAGGATGAAAGTGGTGATGAAATAACAGAAGCTGAAAAAAGAAAAGCAACTGGAGAAGTAATGAGAGAGAATGCAAATCAAGATGGTATAGAAAAGGAAAACTGATCAGGTATAGGTGGAAAGAATACAGAGAGCACTTAAAGAAGGGATATGTGCAAAATGGTATATGGCATCAGAACAGTTTATTTAAAACCTTCATCATCCTCATTAGAAACAGAAGTTAACTTGTATGTTGTATTTAGGCAGATAAATTAATGAATGTGAAGAATGTTCTCTTTAACACTTTACCTCATTACTTGACAACAAACACAGCAACTTGTGGCCTGAACAGATACAATAGCTACTGTAGGAGAGTGTGTTAGCAGGGAGATGACTCAGGGTGCAAACAGCTATAATAGCAGCCAAATGTAGCGCTTCTATTTCAAGTCGAATGCACTATTTTTCCTGTGAGAACACATTTAATTTGATTGGGTTTGGAGGATCTGGCCCACTTCACATACAATGGCAGGACTTGCTACTTGCTTGTTTGTGGAGTGAACCCAAGATTGTTCATGATGGAGAAGAACAGTGCATGAAGACGGTTACATGCGATACACACTACTTTGAGAACATATTAACTGCAACATTTGTCAAATGTATTTTAATAAAAGCATGATATAAAGAGGACAGGACCACCAGGACTAAACACTGGGAAACAGCTTTGCTTTAAGAGCTACTCTATGTGGGTGAGCTCTATAAAATATTATGAATCACAGATACAAGGTCTTGATGTCTCATTTGTAAGCAATTAAACAGTTTCTACTCTGAGAGAGACATATGTGGATGTTCAAGACTTTGTTGACAGCCATAAATTTCCTGATCTCGTCTCTATACAGAGCACTGAAATTGCTAACACACATCACTGTGTATGAGTCATTTGTGCTTTTCTGCAAGCAAAAGTAGCAGAGCTTATGGCTTTCTGAATGTCTTTCTGTCATTTTAATGCTTGGTTGAAACTATAGCACTTGTGTTCAGCCACTCTGTGACCTGGTGTAGAGTCTCTGTCAGTTTTATATTGACCAGAGTCTGTTTGCTCGCAGTGTTCACAGCATGCCAGCAGATCAGGAGATGACACAGTCAGCGTGGCTGCACCCTTCATGCAACATCGTGACGCTTCAGGTGCCCATCTCAACACAATTCTGTTTGAATATTAATGAATCAAATTGCTTCCTGACTTCATACACAATTAACAAAACTTGATTTGTTTTGCAAATATAGATTAAGCAGATTTTGGTTTATTTAAATGAAGACAATAAAGCCTAAAAAACAAGAGTAAGGACAAGAAATAAGAATGTTTTTAAGTCTGATTAGAGAAATAAAAAAACAATTCATAAACTGGCATAAGTATTTACATACTATTACATTCACTTCATCACAATACAACCAAAGCTCAGTCCTGAAACATACCTCGGCACACAGGTTCACTGTCATTCCAGTGAGGATTGCTGGGGTCGACACACTCAATTGTCCCCGAGCCTTGTTCCATGACAAAGCCTGGAGAGCACGTAAAGGTAACAGTGGTGCCGAGCTGATACGTGATGTCACTGCTGCTGAAATTTCCATGAGGCATATATGGCTCCCAGCAGTGTTCATCATCAAAAGCTAAATAAAAGACAGAAATGAAACACAACATGTACATATATATATATATATATTTATACTGATCACAAAATGCTTTTCCATATTCCCTGGAAAATCTTCTTCTCTTATCTAGTAGTTGCTCTGCAGCTTGACAAAATTAGAGAACAATAACCACTTCTCTGAGGAGCATGCAGTGCTGCTCTTCACTTGGGGTGATCCAGAATCTCAAACCTCTTAGCTAGAAAAACCCCAGGTGTAACACAAAACATTTAAGTAGTGAACATCTCCAAAGCCTAAGATCCATCCCACTGAAGCATAGGCAGACTGTCAGCACTTACTGTGGCTCATTGTGGTTCTCTCAAACCCAAACTAAGGAGAAGAAAGCCTTAATTTTCTCTACAGCTGTGGCCTATTAGACCTCATTCCAGTTAAAAATGTAATATATAATACATCAGCTATCTAACCTCTTTAATTAAATCATCTCTAACTTGTCAAGACTTTAAAGGCCAACCTTAAAATGTTTTACAGAGATTAAAATAACTTTTAACAAATTACACATCACCCCTGAGGCTTTTGACCTCATATAATTGGTGGGTTCTGGTAATTCTGTAATAAATCTTATCCAACATGACAGGCATCTCTCACACTGCTGGAGAAGAGTGCAGGCTGAGAACCCAAAGTCTCTGCACTCACCCTCGTATCGCAGTGCCAGAAGCAGAGGGATGGAGGAGGAATCGGCTGTGAGCTCCAGGTACAGTGTGGAGCTCTCACTGAGCAACCCACGTTCTGGGACATCATCCAGGTCAGAATCAAAGAGCGGTGGAGACAGGGAACTGTTTCCACTGCGCACAATTAACCTAAGAGGAACAAACCAGAAAGACGCTCAGTGTAAGAATGAGAAAATAGGAAGATGATGTGATCAGCACCTGAATATAAAATGTATGAATGTGCATAGTGTAGATATTGTAGGCTGAAGCTACATCAGCTGGTTTAACTTCCAGAACGCTAGTGTAGAATTAAAAATATTTCTTTGGTAACATTTAGATAAAAGTTTTCATTAATGGTAATTACTGTACTTATAATTGGTTGCCACAGTGGAATCCAGATGTGCATGTGTGATGTTTCACGGGTTGGGACCTGCACTAAGAAAGCACTGGCTTGTGCAGCCCCAGTGGCTGGGTGTGATGTATTGTAGTAGGCAAGAATGCTATCTCAAGACCATCAGTGCACAGGGATGTGCATTCTACTAAGTTGACTTGCTTTTACCATATTTTAAAACCAGAGTCAGAAAACAGCTTCTGTGATACACGTACCAGTGGAAATGCAAACTTACTTGTCATCATCTTCATCCAGTGCAATCCTCTCAAAGTGTAGGTGAAGTCTGTGTCCCTCTTTGGCTTCTATTAACCAGTGGCAGCTCAGGTTATTTCCATTACTGTGGTTGCTGACAGATGGAGGAGGTGGAGACAGTATCCGACCCACTGTCGCATTGCGAATCCATCCCCCACAAGACACAGCTATTGAAAAATGACATCCCACATATTATTTTTCAAAATCCACCACCTTAACAACACCACTGCTTCCACAGAGACGCCTGTGTGACTGCTGCATGTAATGCAGATCTAAATCAGTTTACTGACCGACACACTGAGGCTCAGGAGTGCTCCAGTGTGGCTGTGTGGTGTTGACACACGTAGCCACCTCATGGCCGCGGACCTGGAAACCTGGGTCACAGTGGAAGTGAGCCTGTCCTCCGGGGTGGATGTCTGTCACAGTCACGCCACCGCCCTCAGGAGACGTGGGGAATGAGCAGGACAGCAGAAAGGCTGCGGTTGTCGATGAGACAGGAAGGAAATGAAACTATTTGCTTAAAATGGAAGATAAACAGTTGAGATAAAAATTTAAAACTGATCTTTTATTTCACATTTTCTTTTCTGCTCTTGATTACGTTTTATTGTTCGTAACATCTGTCATCACGGGTCTATGTTTGATAAAGATGCCACTGATTTAGAATCACCAAAACATTTCTCTGTTGCTTTCTGGTTTCAGTGTGCAGGTTTTCATTCCAGCCACAGAAACACTTTTAACACCTCAGTCATAAAAGGAAACATGCACCAGTAAAAGTGCTATAACTGTTTAACGAAAATAAAATAAAATACAAGTAGAATCTGACACAGTCTTTGGTGGGAAAACATGCTGAAGTCATTACAGAGACCTGCTGCCTTGATTAGTGAATTTTGATCCAAGTTATACAAAATGAAATTGAAGGCTGATTTTACCTTGATAGTGGAGGCTGAACACGCCGTGGTTGGTCTGTTTGAGACTGCGATAGTGAATGTACACCTGATTGGTTGCACTGCGAATCACCTGACCCTCTCTCATCAGGGTCTCGTTGGCCAACATCTCTGGTCCTCTTCCTCCAAAACCCATGATTGTCAAAGACTCCTCCTTGGACAGATTGACCTTCCTCACCTAGAGGAAGCAAGGGGAAATAATGACACATGAGCTGTTCTAATAAATAAACTTGCTAGATCTTTCAAAAGCAAATGAAATAATCACTGTGTAACTGACACTACATTCATATCTAGCTCAGGACATACAATATAGTATTTCTCTGAAAATACTGCACCTGTACATTGACGGAAAACAATTATTGCAGTTAACTAACATTCTTCTTGAGTCTCGTAGCAAAGAGTTAATAAATTGTAGCCGATCAATCACACTGCTGCTGCAGCTGTGTCACTATTAGAATGATAGTGTATTTGCATATGACCACTGACAAATGTTTTATCTGAAATATGCAGCCAATCACAAACATTTACCTACTCAGTATAAACTACCAACGCTACCGTGTATGAGCCTAAAAATGCAATACACGTGCATAAATTTGTTTTCAAAATTTAATTCTGCACAAATTTTTCCTCTGATAAACCTGTAAACTGTGTAAAAACTTTAACTATGCTTTATTTGTTAATAAATATATTAAGCCTTATTTTTGTATATTACTTTCAGTGGTACAGCACAGAAGCCTAAATATTCAGTTCAAATAGACCATTAACATTTCTTTTGACAATTTTACCGTGGAAAAACATCTTAGAAGAGAGTTAATATTAAAAAAAACAACTGTTTATGAACTCATAATGTACATTACCTGGATTTCCACACCATAGCCAGCATACACAGTAATGCTATAAGTGCATTCCAGAGGGGAAAAGGATGATGATGATGATGCAGGATCTGGTGATTCAACAACATCCTCCACTGCTGACAAAGATGCATTGCATTGTACTATCAAGGGGAAGAAAAGGCAGGAGAAGAAAACATTGAAATTGTTTGCATAAACTGGGACATATGAAGAATTCATAGTTATCAGCAAGAATTTAAGAGGAGAGAAGAATCCCGTGGGTCTGCAGAGTTATTTTACAAACCTAGTGCTGGATGCTCACAATTTACTCAAGGTTCTGTGGTGATTAAAGGCATGTGTATATGTGCTAGAATTAGACAATTACATGGGAAGATTCAAATGAAAGGGTTAAAATGAGCCACACACACATAGCTTACTGCTGTCAAATGTAGGGCAACACTGCAGTAATTTAATAAACTTTAAAGACCTTCAGCCTGTAAGGAATTGTGGCTGGCAGATACTGACAAGAGCTGTTAACCATAAAGGTCAGACTCTGTTTGGCTGTTTGTTTATAATACAATAAAATAAAATGTACCAGAAAAGGTTGTCTGTATACAACCAGACAATAATAACATACAGAAAACATGGTTTTGTGATTTTGGAAAGATCTACTTGGATCTGCACCCTTTAACATACCGTAAGTGACAAAAACACACAAAATACCAACTGTTTTGTGTTTTTGTCACTTCCACAAGCAGGTCAGTAGTGAAAGCCACAGCCATCTTTGACACCAAAATAGCTAGATAGCCAGTGTGTCAGGTTTGCTCGGCCGCTCTGGCCTCCCTCACCTTTCCTACTGTCTCTTGCCCATTTACACTAATCACGTTCACCTGTTCCTCACTCCCTTATCACCAGCTGCACTTGATTAGGTCACTCACTATATTACCCGGTTTCACTCCTCAGTCACTTGCCAGTTCGTTCTAGTCTCTAGGCCATTTTTTCCTCCGTGCTCTTTTGTTGTTTTGTATGTATTTATCCCCTAGCCAGCTACTGTTTTGTGTTCCCCCCCATGGACTGTTCCTCCAGACCGTGGCTCCACTCTCCCCTCCCAGGCAGGTCAATGCTCAGTCGCCTATCTGTTCCTCTATTGTCTCCATCTCTCTGTCTCCACCTTCAGTAGCCACCATCACCACCGACCAGCCCAGGAGTGACCCAGCCTATGCAGCTTGGCCCAGCTCTCCATCTCCTCACCTCCTACTGTTGGTCAACACCCGGTTACTACTCATCGACAGGACTACGCACTATTTCCCTCTGTGCACTTTTATTCTTATCATCACTGTATATAATAAATCACTGCTTGCATCGAAGTCGGCTACCTGGGTCTGCCTCTTTCTCGTTCGCTCACTGACAGGTGCGAATGGCACATAACACAGTGAGACACTGCACACTGTGTTAATCATCAAAATACCAAATCAATGAAGGAATGTCAGTGAGCTCCTCCTAGTTTCAAGTTCAAGACCTTTCTCCCTGTGACATATCCCAATAACACTTACAATGTACATAAAGACATTTTGTTATCCTGCTCTGAAATATTGAGTTTATTGTTATTGCCTTAACATCTGTGTTTATGAAGCTGAAAATTGTAATAAATAGATTCAACTATATGTTTATTATTGAGGTCATAATTAAAGGTGCTGTTGTACTGGACCACATTATATTCAGAGGTGTCACCAGCTACATACATGAGAGGGTCAGAATATTAGGAACACCTAATAAACACATAAATAGGTTTACAAATTGATATAAGGCTGATCTTTAGTTTACTGTTATAGTGTCCAGTGAACTACCAACTACAATAATTATAATCACATCCAGTGTTGTAGTCAAGCCAAGTCTCGAGTCCCTTCTGTTCAAGTCCGGGTCAACTCCAGGTCACCAAAACAATAATCTGAGTCAAGTATGAGTTGAGTTCGGGTCATGTCAGAGTTGAGCTCTCATTATCTGAGTCAGACTCATCAAGATCTATATTAAACACAGCTGACAAAGCTCTTGCCATTTTATGTTCCAAACTTTTGAACAGGGTATTGCATCACCATATTGCTTGGTAACCTGATATATAAAAATCAATTATAGAAAGGTGGAGTGTGTGCTTGTGCTGGATACAGGTTTTAATATCAATATCTTATGCCAAACTGTTATGGGCTATTGCTAAATAAAAAAAATTAATGAATTAATTTGAGTCCTTGTCACCAGGCTTCCTAGTCTAAATGCAGTCAATACTCGAGTCTGAGTCCAAGTCCAAGTCATCAGTACTCAAGTCCAATTTCAGTCATGAATCCTGAAAATCTGCACTTGAGTTGGACTGGAGTACAAGTCCTGAACTAAAGTATGACAACACTAATCGCATCTTTTGTCTAAAATATATGGTATGCAGTTAGAAGTAAGAGTACACAAATTAAACTGAAATACATCAAAAGATTACATTAAAAGCATTTTGTACCAGCAAGTGCTGACTGAACTGAAGCACTGGGTGAAGCTGGGATGTGTTGGATTAAATTATTTTATTGACCACATGTCTAACTGAAACTACTGCTATGCTTAGGTAGAATCAAATTATTGATTGTAATACAAATCATGTGGAGGTGAAAGGGTTTTACAGCCCTCTGGGTGCACAATGAACAGAAACAAAAAGGTGTAAGCAGAAAGCAACACAGCAACTTGAGAAAAAAAATCTAATTGACAATCTTATTGTATCTTATTGCACAGAAGTAAAAGTGGCACCAATCTTTTCATCTTACTCTGGACAAGAAAGCGAAACTACTCCTTTAAGGTACAATTGTGTTATCTTTAATGGTGAACCTGCCATTTCCTCGCTACTTGGAAGATGTGTTGAAATTACAGTTCCAAATAAAGACAAAATAAAACCCAGAGGAACCAAATGACTCACAAACAGACACCTCACTGATCATCCTGCTCCCATGACATTTCGCTCTCCACATCTGGTGTGCATCAGCTGACACCCCACCTGCACAATCACATTATTTTAATTCTCACATGTACCCGCTGCCTGCAGTGAGACCTGCACAGGCGTCTGAGCCAAAAGAAATGCTGTGATGTTGTCTCACTTAAAAGCATTTCAAACAATCACTCATAAAAGATACTACTGGGCTCTTTGCTGCCCCGTATCTGGCCATGACAGCATTGTTTACTGACTTATACAGATTAGTCAATTTAATATTTACCTTCTCATAATATTAAGACAGTAACAGTATCTTTATTAGTGCTTATGGATTCACCTTGTTTATTATTATTTGATGCTGTAAAGACAACTAAACAACAAAGACTTTTCATGTGTCAACATGAGCGGAAATGAGACAAACAGTATCACTTGACAGCAGATGTGCAAAATTCTTTCAGATATACTCAAGCCCCTCTCAGACAATTTCATAACCTGCTTTACCAAAATCTTTCAGTAAGTCACCTGCTTTTCTTTATCTCCATATTTTGTCATTGTGATGGATATAGATTTGAAGAAAATAAATATGGCACAACAATTTCTACTTGTATTAAAAAAAGAAACTATCATCAGAGAAATGGGCAAAGCAGGAAAGCAATCTTCACCCTCATTCTGTGTATGTGTCTCTCCAAGTGTTTAAAGCATGAATCCTGAAATGCAGAAGTACAAGAATCAGGTTATTCTTGCAGGACTAAGACCAGAGGCATCCACAGACATGTCTGAACAGCTAACAATGTCAAAATGTTAGCAATGGGCTAAACAACTAAAGAAATGAAAACTGTGTAGTGTCACTTTACATCATTAGCAGGCAACTATTTTGACACCATAGCTAACTTAAAGATTAGCATTAGGCTACTAAAGACTGGTTATATAACAGCATTTCAATTTTCTAAATGTACAAGTGCATCTTTTTCTTTACAAGTAGCTCACATTGCAATCTGTTGATGTGTCATCATTAATATCTTATGACTGTTTTATATCAATTACCTTGTCTGTGAAGATCTTCTTGTTACTCGTTCTTCAGTCACAGGCAGAGAAGTGAAATTACTGAAGTTGCGTTGCGGAACTAAGTAAGGATTAATGGAACTATGGCTGCTGATGCCACCAAAATCTGAGTTAAACTCAAAACCACAATTGAAATTTTTAATTATTTGTCCAAGCATTTTTACATAAATGTATCAAAACCGTATTTATCTATTAATAAGTAACCAAGCTCAGGGGAAGCCAGGTGGAGGCATGCAAGTACCTGGCATGTGCATTGTAGTTATGGTGGTGGTCGTGATCAGAGTGGTGGTTGTCTCCTCTTCTAGGGGAAGCAAGGACATGGTATTCCTTGATCCTGTCTGGCTGGCAGAAGAAGAGGAGCTTAAAGCTGTGGTGAGCAGTCCTGGAGATATGACTGTCGCTGTTGACTCAGTCTGCCCGAGCCCAGGCACAGCTTGTGTTGGATTGGTGGTGGTACCTACAGAAAGTTCAGTTTAAAAAAACCCTCACCCACATTGCACTCTAGCTATACATAATTCATAAATGCATGTCTGTCTTTAGTGTACCTGTGCTTGGAGAAGCCTGGCCTAAGTATTCCTTACTCTGCAGGGCAGCATGGATCAGATCACCCAGAGGGTAAGAGTCTGGGGTTGATGTTGGTGGTGTATCCAGTTCAGGAGTCATAAAGCTCATACCTGAAATAGCCAGGAATAGTTGCATTTGTGTTATTTTCAAAAACAAACTTATTTAGGAAGGCAAGGCAAGTAAGTGGCCACCATATTTTTCTATTAATCAAGACGCCACTACTCCATGATTGTAGTGGGAGAATAAATGTGCATGCATTAAACAACACAAACTCACATACACACACGCACATACATTTACCTGAAACGGGATGGATCATGGTGACAGACAGCATCACAGCAAGGCATGTGAACCCCATGGCTTTGGATGACACTGAATGATCTGTGAAGGTTAAAGTCAGCAGAATGATTAATTATTATGTGAATGTGAATAGAGCAATTATTGCATCTTGTACTATTTATGTTTGTGCAGTAGCTTAACTACTGTAGAACGCACCGAAATAAACCCATGCTAACTGGAGTGGCAATGAATAGCAAATTATTAGTCATATCATGAATTATTGTCTCGTAATTCAGGTACTGAGCATATGTTTATATCACACAGGCCACACAGTGAGTCGAATTGGAGGATCATTGCGTTGTGGTACTGTAAAAGCTCAGCTTCAGCAATCTGAAAAATATACATGCAGTTTATATAACCCACAATCTAGTAAATTATAATGTAATACAATTTTTTCATGTCTTGGAAAAAACGAATAGCTTAGGCCTATGAACACATCGCACACGGTATAATGTTAAATATTCAGGCTTCCCCCTGCATTTTCTTCCCCAAATCTGCAACAACATGCCTGAAAATGCGCTATTCCAACATTCAGCAAGGGAGCATACCACAGCCGCAGGTAGACTCAGAACCTTATTTTATTTACAACCTGTTAATGGTGATGTGTCACAAAGCACCTCCGCTGTTAATCGAGGCGTTTTCTCGGTGAAAATGCCAGTCTGGTGTGTGACAAAATGATGGGGCCATACGAGGCAGCATCTTTGTGCGGAGGACGATTTTGGGCATCAGTCATCACTGGTGTGAGACCGACAACGATCTCTGCAGTGTTGAAAGGTGCCTGCCGCTTACCTTTGCTATCCAGGTTGCGTCCTGTGTTATTTTTCTGGGACTGTATCCTGTTGCTTCGGGCCCCGAGAGCACGGCAGGGTTTGCGCTGGTGAGGTGCCCCTAGCTGGTTACCTTGTGGTTGACGCATTCGGCTATGATGTGAGGGCATTTGTGTTGACGCTTCAGGCGCGCTCTAGTGGCCGGACACGGTAACTGCAGCAGCGCTCCATCCACATTTTGTCTGTGGGCGCTGGAGGAGCTGTCCACCACACGGTGCTGAAGCGTGTCCGACACAGCGCTGCACGGTATGTCAAGGTAATCAGACAGATGTTACATGCGGCATGAAGTGGGTTTACAGTGTTTATTTAAAGGCCTGCATGTGCCGATGGCGAAGATTTATGTCCTGCGATTTCCTTTTATGGGTGGATGTGTGAGGTGACATGTAATGCGGGCATTAAACATGAGGCAGCTGAGCCGTGTGGACTGGTGCAGAACAAAAACAAAATGAATGCTGAATCGATTGCACGCGAAACGATCCAAGTTCATTGTGTATTGAACACCTTTTTTATGCCAAGCCATGTTGTAGTTTATAGATATTTCCAGTGGGCAGTATCATCACTTGGCATGTAATTGATGCAACCACGAAACCGTGCGTTGGAATAAGCCTCCCATCTAAAACACATGCTCACTCAGGCACAGAAGTTAACGCACTCATTTGGGTAACTAATAAAGAAAGAAAGAAAGAAAGAAAGAAAGAAAGAAAGAAAGAAAGAAAGAAAGAAAGAAAGAAATAGTAAAAACTCCCTGTTTGACTCTGCTCCTCCAAAACTGAAGAGATACACAATATTGGCAACTCATTAATAGGCTATTTATTTTATGATTTTTAACAGTATTACATTACATTACATGGTGGTGATTATTAATGTTGGCAGCAATAACAGCTGAAAGTGAACAGAGACACATTCTTCAACAAACAGGAAGGAAAGCAGGACAACAACAAAAAGAAATAATACAATCACAATTAGATAAAAGCTGGAGCTGATAAGGAAACTGCATGTAGATAAGCAGTAACAAACAGCCAGTGGTTAAACGCTAGCCTGTTTATGTATACCTCACTGTAGCCAAAGAATACATAAGGAGTTTAACGTATTTTCAAACACTGTTGAAATTAGCAGCCAAAGTTGAAAAGTTGCAATGCAAAAATCTTGGTATGATTTCAGAATATTGCCTGAGGTAAAATGTTTAGCTCTATGCTAGTTTGTTCAGTGAGCAATGGAGCCAAGATCTGCACTTACATAACACCATGAAGTCAGCCTTCAGGGCATCAAAACCAAAGGGTCAGTGGCTCTGTGATAGATCTGTAGATCTGTCCTGAATGTTTCATTAGTTTCTTTAGTGTTTAGTGAGAGGGGCCGTGCCAAACAGTCTACAGGGACACAACGAAAACTAACAGGTAGAGAGCAGATAAGGAAAGGGGAAAAGGTGTGCAGGTGAACAGTCAGGTGACCGAGGGAAGAGGGGAAGTATCTGGGGACATCTTTAGGCAGGGTTAGGAAAGGACAGTTCACAAAATGTCCAGAGAATAACAAATGCTAAGATATAGGCCTGAGACCTGTGAAAACTTTATGTATTATAATGATTTCTCAGTCTGTTTCTATTTTAGTATCATAGTGTCCTACAGATTTAAAGGATGTACTGGTCAATGAACACACTGCCCTTACATCTATATGTTGAACTGGGTGTCCGTTCACTGAGCGGCCTTCTGTGGACTCTACTACTCCTGTTTCTGTGGCACTGTTATCGACTGGGCTCCGACCTGCAAATTCCAGGTCACACACATGCTGGAAAGCTCAAAGCAAGCTCAAGGCGGTCCATGGTGTCCCGTGGCAGTATCTGTGCTGGAACAAAGTGTAGTGCACGATCCAAGCTGTCAAGGAGCGATCAAATTACTCCCTTTATCTCCATGGAAACAGAGGAAGATGAAGACGAGGGACAGGGCTACTTCACCCCAGTGCTGAGTCACGCCTTGTTTCCAGCCCAGGCATCTGCAGAAGCCAAGAAACTGTATGCAGCACTGCAAGAGTATGCCAAACGCTATAGTTGGGTGGGCATGGGTCGCATTCATAAGGGCCTCCGTGAGCAGGTACACCATACAAAACTGCATAATGTTGTGTAAAAGTATTCATCTTACCAGCTCACTTGGAACTCATTTTTTGTTCATGGGTAAACAGCAGAGAAAGGAAGCACTGTTAAGAATTAATCACCGATTTCTCATTATTCTCACTTTAGGTCAAAGTAAATGATCACTCCGCTATACAGAAGCCTCATCTCTTCTTCCTGCCAGATGTCCCAAGTGTTCCTTTCTTTCCACGTGATGCTCATCGACATGACATTGAGGTCTTGGAAGCCAACTACCCTGCAATTTTGGCAGAATTTCAGGCTGTTTACCAGCGGGGCATTGACTCAAAATACGGCTGGACCTGTTTGGGGCCAAAGGTACACACTTAGATTATTTAGGGCCACTGTGAGACAGCGGCAGTTTCCTTTGTATAAAAATAATTTGTATTTGTTATTCAAAGTCCTATGGAAAGAACATATTTCCAACCAAATGATATAATATGTCAATGGAAACTTTTTTCCTAATGTTGCAATAAATGAAATTGTCTATCTTAGTGTTTCTTTAAATATTCTGGTATTTATTTCATAGATTTTGCCCTTATTATTAAGTTTATCTAATCTGAAACATACTATAGTTTGTCATTTTCTCTTTCAGGCCCAGGCAGTGTTTCCCTTGTACAGTGCAGGCGTCTATGTAGCAGGAAACTGTCGCTCCTGTCCCTGCACCTACCGGACACTTCTCTCTCTACGAACATTTATAAGCAGCAATTCACTGGGATCTGCTGGATTTTGGCTGCTGGGGCCCGGAGCTACGTTGGGGAGTTCATATGGCCCCACCAATACACGGCTCCGTTGTCATCTTGGTTGGTTTATCTGCATTTATCCAATAAAAATCTACCAAATTATAGTTTTGTTTCATGCAGTATTGCAATGCACTCTGCTGTAACAGCCCCAAGATATATGAAAGTCAGCAATATGAACCAGACAATGAGCACATTATATAGACAAAAGTGTTTTAAAATGTATTTTAATGGGGAAATAATTAAATACACCTCACGTGGCTTTAGGAATGCTTAATCCATATGGCCAGTACCTCCCAGAATAAGATCCTGTGTTTTTTGTAACAAAACGTTTCAGACATATCAAGGCCCAGCATACTTTGTACTTTGTACCCCTACAGGATTTAGTATTACTGACTCCATACTACAAAACAGAAAAGGATGAATAATCTGATAAAATACTAAACCATTGCATAATATGGTACTTAGTGGGTCAGAGTTGAGGTTCAATCCCCCTTAGCTCATTTTGTACTATGATCCGTCTGGCTATAATCCTCTCTGGTTTAAACACATGGCTGGAGTGCATGCCCTTCTCAGCTGAGAGGAAACATCATATTTTGTAACCAGTTTTAAAATGGACTTCACTTTGTAGGTCTACAGACTCCCTCCCTGTGTGAGCTGGTGGTGGGAGGGGAGCCTCAGTGCTGGTCAGAGGGACACTGCCTCCTGGTTGATGACTCATTCCTTCACACTGTCTCCCACAGGGGTCAGTGAGTCATAAACAACTTTGAAAAACTTATTTGTGATCATATATTACTTTTGGATGAAAGGTGAAAGCTTTTGTGTTTACTTGATTTATTTATTTAAAAAAATGCAACTACAGTTAACACAACTGGTAACATGTAAATTGGTGTAGGAAATATGTATTTCATTGTTAATTTTGGTTTTTATTTGTATAGTAAGTATTAAAAGTGAAGTTCAATGCATAATATCTGCACATAAAACAAGCAGTTGTATCTTAGGGTTAATTAAGTTTGGCTCTGTTTCATAGATGAACCTAAAATTTTATATGTCTTCTTTTAAAGGGTCTCCAGATGCTGGACCTCGGGTCATTTTGAGCGTTGACCTCTGGCATCCAAATGTGGCTGCAGCAGAGAGACAAGCATTGGACTTTATGTTCAGCCCTGACTTCTAAGTCACCACCTATATAAACATACAGGGATGCCTTATCATAACCCTGCTTGTTGTGGGTCATTCACCTAATTCAAGTCAATGAATCACTGTGCAAATCTGCTGTAAGAATTACACAAGCCATTAGCCATGCTTTCAAATGGTGTTTGATTTATGGTTTACACCAGGAAGTACCACTTGAATGTATTATTATGGATGATGCTAAACAATTTGGCTGCAAACTACAAACTGACATCATTTGAATGCACAAAGACAACTAACCTAAGAAGATAGATCTTGCTATCTATTGTAAATTGTAGTATCTTGACATGCCTTGCTAACAAATTCTATTTGCATGTGAAACCTAGTGTCTCTCATGATTAATGAAGTTGTTTTGAGCTGTTGATGCATGCGTTATACCTTCAAAATGTAAAGTCTACAGATGCTTTATTTTAAAATTTAGACATTTTACCTAAGATTTCACCTAAAAACCTGTGAAAACATTAAAATTATTTAAATGCTACTGTGCATACGGCATACTGTGGTTATACTTCCTCTTCTTATTACATGTGTGTATGTTTCTATCCATAAACCTATCAATATATTTTTATTGTTTATTATTATAATTGGTGGCTTGTTAGTGGTTTACATATTGTTCTTGTAATCCAAATAACAACAGCATCAGCAGCAGCAACAACAACAAAATATTAATAAAACAGCACTGACTCTGTGTATAAATTAATAAAGTAACAAAATAATAAATGTGTAGGTAGACTTTTGTTCATACAGTATGTATGGAGCAGACTTGACTAATCCTTTTGGGTATTTAAAGTAAAGGGAAAGCACATTTATTGTAATCTAACAAATTGTATTCAGGTATATTATTTTTATTATTGTAATTTAATAAATTGCATTCAAGTATATTATACAAAAGTCTGCTGACTATAAGAAAATATACAAGTGTATTTTATATGGAAGCCCAAAAATTGTTTCAGAGAGAGAGAGAGAGAGAGAAAACTATGTCTATAGCTTTTGATTTACAACATTTTGAAAGCACATTGTGGTTCATTAAATTCCCAGAGCTCTTTTATGGTCACTTTTTTCAGTCAGTGGATGAGAATTAGTATGGTGATTTTGTCTTATCTACCATCTGTTCATCTGAGGGTCCTGTGATGAGGATTACAGAGATTGAACTAATCCCCCCAGAGAGACAGATTATTCCTGTGATTGTTTATGTAGTTGTATGTTTCATAATGTATAGGTCATTCAACGTTGGACATTTACTCTATGAGCTGGGTGGGATTTGATGATAGCAAAAGATCCATCTGCTGATCAAATTCTGAAGCAAATAATCTGTCGTAGGTCAGCATTAAGGGATATCAATCCTGGAATAAATCTCTCATCTTAAATTTGCTCAGCTCTCCACCTCATTATCACAAGTCAAGGTTATGTGCCTTGCTGTGGCACAGAGATCTTTTCAAACCAGTGATGGTGCAAATCCTTAGCATGATATTGCCTGATTTTTTCCATTATTATTCACTACACAAATTCGTTTAACTGTTTTGTTTCCCCATTGTAGCCACTTTCTGTAGAACACATCCATGACATTCAAACAATCTTGTTTATGACTTAGAGGGATTATTTTCAGCAAAAGATGGCAAATGAACAATATACTGTAGTTGAAAAATGAACTCAGTAATATCACTCACAATGTAATATTCAGAAATATCAGTTAACCATGTTGAATGGTGGATTGATGAGCTTATAATTCATTTTCCAGTAACAACCTAAACTAACAATGCCGACATGTTATGTTTTCCAGAGGCTCTTATAAAATCCATCCATCCATCCATTCATTTTCCTCTGCTTATCTGGAACCGGGTTGCGGGGGGCAGCAGTCTAAGCCTCCTTGAACCGCCACCTTACTGTGGTGGAGGGGTTTGAGTACGCGAGTGATCCTAGGAGCTATGTTGTCGGGGGCTATATGCCCCTGGTAGGGTCTCCCAAGGCAAACAGGTCCTGGGTGATGGGTCAGACTAAGAGGAGTTTAAAAGCCCTTTATGAATAGAATCAAATCAGGGACCGTGACATCGCCCAGCATGGTGCAGCCGGCAGTGGTGGTGTTTCTTATAAAATGTCTACTGATAAAATAAAATGTAAATTACTATATTGGTGCTACTGAAGCCAAGACTGCAGATATGACCAAAGTGTGTCAGTGTACAGTTCTGCTCAATAAAATCATTAGGAGTCATGCTCGGGGAGCTTTATCATATCGATGCCAACCTCCCACCTTATAAATTTGCAAATTGTCTTTGAGATGAATTATTGTATGTTCAAAGCTCAAACACTGAGTAATTAGAACGTAAACTTCTAGAAAACATACAAATACCAATGCTAAAAAAACCAAAACAAACTTCAAGCAGATGGTGCACAGCTTTTTACACCCTGCTGAGATGGAAGCATAGGAGGTGAAGATGTGGCAGTCAAGGGGACACAGGCCCAACTGGGCTCATGTTCTTCAGGTGCTACTGGAAGGACAAATAGCTTTAATGCCAGTCAAGGTTGCAGTTGCACCAAAGGGCCCATGACAGCGTCAGCCATTACTTTTGGGAAGCCAGTATATTTTCAGCTGATTGATAGTCCTCTGGATTAATAATATTCACTGCAGACACGGCCTAAAGCAGTAGAAGCAACAGCTCCGAGAGCGACTGATCATAAACTATTGTAAAAATATGAACTGATCATCTCCTCCTGTTGTTGGGAGGAAGCATGCATACACAAAAAGAGTTCATTGTCCAAGTCAACCACACATTATTTACAAGGCAACATGAAATTCTGTGGGCTCATCTTCCAGTCATTTTTCAAAGTGTGACTAGGAACAGGCAAGAGGTTTGCCCAAATGTAAAATATTCTGGAAGTACAAACTTCATGAAAAAAACTTTCAGGAAGAGAAGTTTACACCATCTACACTACTACATACATATAACTTCATGGCATTTTTAAAGTGCTCCGTTTTCATCGTTACCTAGGTCTTCAGTACATTGAAAGAACATGCCAACTCCTGTCACTCATTTTTAATAGCAAAGATAACATGTTGACAGCATTTTGTTTTACTTTAGTCCTCCAAGGCCAGCCCACAGTGCAGCACACTCAGATTTGTTGACATTGTACTTTCACTTCTGCTGACATGCCTAGTAGCTAGAAGCCGGACATCTCATTTTACTACTGCCGGCCTATTTAGCTGCAGTGCAACCGTGTTTATCAGCTTCTCACCAAGAAAAAGTAGTAGTGCCATTCTTTTCAAACAGCTGAGCACTCACTGATCTGTGGGGCAAACTATACGAAGGCAAACTATACAAAAACAAATTTGCCAAACATGCTGAATAGTAAATATCCAAATAAAAATGCGGTGCCTATTTACAACAAAATTTCAATTATAATAATTTTATATTCATTAATAAATTGTTAACTTAAAATTACTAGACTTTAGAAGAATGTGTATGAGACAAATGCCACTTAAACAGAAAATAGTGAAGTTATCCATAAATAGGCCATATAAACAGATTCAGTTACAAACATCTCCATTTCACAGCCTTCTATTCATTCTGTCGTCCTCATTTCTGTGACATCATAATCACAAACTCTGTAAAGAGAATGGACAAAATATTAATTAGCTAAATCAATTTATATTTGCAGCAAATGGATCAATAGTATAAATGAAACCACAATAATGTGACGTTTATTTCCAAAACAAATGACCAATGCTTATGTACCAGTGTGATCTTACTTTGTAGAATGTGTAAATGAATAAGCTAATAAATGAAATATTTAACTGTCAGACCTTTTTTTTTTATGGCAGATATAACTTGGCATGACAGAAAAATCACAGATTAATCATAATTATGGATCAGATGCACTTAGGTGTGCCAGTAAGTTATACCAGTGAGATGGCGTGCACAAGGCCGGGGCCTTGTTACTGGCATACTGGAGGAGGAAATATAGCAGCTATCAATGTAGCTGACAGTGTTGTCTGTAAGAAAATTCTGTTTACTGTGTCAAATTAAAGTAATTTTAATGTTTAAAATACCCATCAATACTTGCATACCTCATATTTTAAGCCACTTTGACAGTTTTACAATATAGTCAACATTTTAAATTCTATGCTTTTCTTTAAATCAAAGACTACTGATAACCAACTTTCAACTTCCTCATGTCATAGACCAGTCTTCTAATTCAGCATTAAACAGAAGAGAATGCAAGCCTGTAAGGTTAAATCAGGTATTTTGTGCCGTTTGTGTGCAAGAGCTTGTATCTCACCCTCAAAATCAACTGTACCATCTCCATTTTCATCAGCTTCCCTGACCACTGCTTCGATTTCATGCTTGCTGGTGTGTTCTCCTAATAGCTTTACCATGGCATGCCTCAGCTCTTCAGATGTGATTGCACCATCACCATCTATATCAAACTGCAAACACAGAAGAAGAAAAAGCATTACTTACATAATGCCCTAAGCTTTAGGGAATTTGGAATGGTTTGCAGTCACAACAATGTTCTGCCAGATTTTAAGTTTCAGCTTTTACAGTATGTTCATTTAATGCCCACCATGTGGCGCCAAAAACCAACATTGAATTCACCTCTTTGAAAGCATCTTTAAGTTCCTTTACTCCTATCATCCCTGCAGTTTCAGCCAGAAGTTTTGGGGTCATTAGTTCCACAAAGTCCTCAAAGTCCACTCGTCCACCCACTGCAATAAGACAAAAAACAAAAACAAAAAAACAACAAAAATAAAAACCCAGCATTCCATTAACATTTACTTATTTTAACTGAATGTTAAGGTTCAGGCTGGGTAGGACCCAAATTGCAGAGACAGGCCAAGGAGTTGCTAAAACAGACTTTTAGTTAGGGAACTACTGACAGACCGACAAGGGGAAAAAACTCAAAAAGCTCAAACTGACACCGAGTAGCAAAACAACAATGTCCAACAGTGAAAACAGTTCAGTCAGGGAGCGAAGAAAAATAAAATCAAACTCTTATATAACAAACTGAAGAACCAAACCAAGAATCTGTAATACAGACAAATAAACAACTCAAAGAGAAACAGATAGAAAGAAGGAAGGGCAGGCACAAACAGAAGAACAAATCAAACTTACAGAAGAACATGAAATAACAGGGTGTCATGAAGGGACATAGCAAGCAGAACAAACCAGCAAGAGGCTGAGGGGAAAGGAGGAGAATATATATACAAGAGAGCAGACGCTAATGAGGGACAGGTGAATACAAGCAGTGGCGATTGCAGAATGGGGTAAAGCTGGGGCAGGTGAGGTGACACAAGACAGGAAGTCCAAACCAAAATAAAAGCAGCAAACAGGGAGCACGTCCACAAACCATAACACTGAAGACTTCATACAAAAATGTCAGTGCGGTGATATACTTGCAACACACAGTGTTCTGTCATCTTTCATAGACGTGCGCAGTTCACATTTAACTAATTATTTAACTATGATTATGTAACTTCTCTGTACTTTGTTGTAAAAGGTGTCAACAACTGACTAATACAATAAGCCAACAGACCATATATTCTGCACTTTCACAAGCTTCTTTCCAGATAGAACTAGGCAAAGAAAGGGCAGAGGAGACACAGAGCCTGAAAGACACATTTCCTGAAACTATTTCAGAACCGTACTCTTGAGAACTCCAAACTACATCAAAAAATGGCTTGGCTGTGGCATTTATTGAAGATATACTTTATAAATGTGTTGGTCAGATCAGTTCATTAAATATAAGATTTCAGCCCAACATGATTTGTATTAATAAGGAATTAATGGAATTTTGACACATTTGTGCTTTTACCTCATAAATTTGAGGACATTACTCACAATTCATATTGATGTTCTGGCTCAGTTCTATCAGCTCCATTTCAGTTGGCATGTAACCCATGGACCTCATCAGGTTCCCTAAGTCTTTACAGGTTATGAAGCCATCCTTGTCTTTATCAAACTCTACAAAAGCTTCACGCAACTCTAGACAACATACAGACACAGGGAAATTAAAAATGGCATGTAAGTAAAATGTGAAAAGCTATTGTACAGCACCCTAATACGTTCATCTGAAAACATAAAAGCCACAGTTACCTTCTATCTCATCATGTGTAAGAGTTCTTGTCTGCAAAACAACAATATGGATACAAAAATGAAATGATGTTAGCAGGCTTTAGTTTACTGCAAAATACACAACTATTGTTATGATCATAATCATCTACAGCAGTGGTCCCCAACCTTTTTATCACTGCGGACCGGTCAACGCTTGACAATTTTACCGCGGCCCCGGGGG
>NW_018127915.1:2152590-2156568 GCF_001952655.1 Monopterus albus
CGTGAATCCACTGTGTTGAAATTTTTAACTCCCCATAACGCTAAATCAATGGGAGCCCTGAGCTTGTTTCTCTGCAACGAGACGGTCCCATGTGGGGGTAATAGGAGACAATGACACCCGAAGTGTGTTGCTTATGTTCAGTCTACTCCGTTGTTTTGTTTTGGTTGCTGTCACTGCAGAAAAACCCGCTTCACACAGATAGGATGTCGGAAATGGCAACAGGGTTTTCAGTGCTGTGGTGGCGATCTCAGGGTATTCTGTCATGACTTTAATCCAGAACACCGACAGAGTTGTTGTCTCGAACATACTTTTAAGGCCGCCGTCATTTGCGATCTCCAGCAGTTGATCTTCTTCTTGCACAGACCTGCTGGATTCACCTGGTTTGTTGACAAATGGGTTGCGGATCCCTTCCTTGGCAGTTCGTGGGTCCTTTGTGGTTGGGAAGTAGCGCTCGAACTCTTTTAAAAGCAAAGACATGTGATCGTGCACCAGCTGGGAGAATGAAGACTCAGGCTCAGTCTCACCCAAAGTCTCATGTTTGAAACATGTCCAAAATGCCTCTGTTGACGCGCCGTCCCCACAAATCCAGTTTGGCTTTAAATGCAGCTACTTTATCTGCCAACTTGAAGACAGTTGTCATTTTCCCCTGAAGTGACAGATTGAGTTCATTGAGCAGGCTGAATATGTCGCACAAGTAAGCCAGTTTTGGCGCTCAAGTGACCAGATGTAACCGAGAGAATGCGGTCATTTTTCAAAATAAAAGATCGTTCAGACTCAGATAATAAATAAAACGGAAATAATTAATGATTTCTTGTGCGGCCCGGTACCAATTGATCCACGGACCGGTACCGGTCCGCGGCCCGGGGGTTGGGGACCACTGATCTACAGTATGTGTCCTTCTGCAAGGCAGTAACCTCTCAAAATATACAGTATAAGTATATTTTGTGAGCGTTACAGATGAAAAATAAAATCCCTGTGGAGTAAGCACACAATAGACATTTTTTGTTGAGACTGTTAATGCCCCTCAACAACTGAAGTTGCTTTTGGGTAAATAACCTTATATAAGAATGACCATAATAATAAAACAATGTTTGATTCATAAATGATTAACAAATAATGATAATAATAATAATATCAACTCTTAAGCTAAAGCCATTAAAAAACACAAAACCAATAAAGTTTATTGTAAACCCATATAAGCATAATGACTTACCTGTCTCTTTGTTCCTCCTCTGAGAAAAATGCAGGGTTGTTTTAGACTCATGATGACAGCTGAGACCTGGATACTTGTATTTGTGAATTTCTTAGTTGAAAAATATTAATTCACTGCCTTATGATGCTAAATCATTTGGTTTCTTTTTTTAGTGCGTGTGTCTGTGTGTGTGTGTCTGTGTAAACTCTGATCAGTCACGATCTGTGTATGCCAGAACGAAGGGATGAAGTCTCTTATGGATTATCTCTCCAGCTTTAGTCTAGAAAAAAAGATACTGTGGCTTAATGCCGTGCAAATACACAATTTCATATACACAGTTAAACATTACTATTGTTTCTAAAAGCTTTTTTCATAAATTATAAAACCTCCTAAATGTCAAAAATACTTTTTATTGTAATAAGTACTATAAAACCCAAATCTCTGGCATTTTAATGACATAAAATGCAGCAACTTTGCAACAAATACTGAAAGATTAAAAATGTTTTATTTCTGTAGAGAGGTTTTGGTTACATACTAGTTGATTATACATAGAACTCAATAAGATCAAAGTGATGTTGTTGGATTAAGTTAAATTTGTCTACATTTTCCTGACACAGTTTTCAGGACTTTGATTTGACAAATTAAGTTAGTGGAAAGCTTAATATCTGCTGCTTTGTTTTAAATCACATCAAGTTTATACAGTGTGAGCCAGTTATGTTGTTGACATGGAGCTTGAAGCTTTGTTCATTTTCTCAGTCCACAACCACCACTCAACTCATTTTTACATCCTGTATACATTTGCCATACATTAGATAAACAACATTACCAGGCAAAGAAAAAACATTGCACTGGCATTTACAGTCTCAGCAGGTAGGACTGCAGGTCAAAATAAAATGGTATCACACTAACCTCATGCAGACTATGCTGTACAGTTGTGGTTTGTAGAACTGTGACTGCATTCTTTGAGGATTATTTTTAATGATGTAAGGCTCTGTCACTGAATAACATAGTTAGTACATATTAAATACTCAAATATTCTCCTCCCAAAAATGCACCATTAAAGATAAATTTAAATTTCACATGTTCCAAAAAGTATGTTTGGGTTGGATGAAATCATTTCATTTTCTTAAACTACCTAAACTGAAGATGTCAGTCATGAAAAACAATGGAAGTCTGATGGCTGTTGGAGGATTTTGTACAGCTGCTCAACCAGCTCCAGTCACTGTGGCTCTCGAGCACAATAATAAACAGCAGAATCTTCAGTCTTCAGACTGTTCATCTGCAGATACAGCTGGTTTCTGTTGTTGTCTCTGGAGATGGTGAACCGGCCTTGGACTGACTGAGAGTAGTATATGCTGCTACTAGCATCACTGATCTCTGGTTTCTGCTGCCTGAGGTATTCACTAAGCATGTCATCACTCTGGGCCATCTTCCTGATGTATTCATAGATTTTTGTTGTTTCATCCTGGATAGTTGCTCTGACACTCACTACTCCTCTGCCTCCTTCCTTCCGCTTAGTGTATAGCCTCAGGATGCTGGACTTGGGGTGAAACCCACCATGCATTGTAAGGAGCTTCCTTGTCTGTAATGAAGTAGAATAAAATGACCACACAATAAAGTTTTGTCCCTACATTATTAAAATCCTGAAAATTGTTGCTGAGAAATATTATTATGAAATATTAAACATGTAAATAAACTAAATACTGGTCACTTGGTCAAAAACAATGGACCCAGACAAAATACAACAACCTGGATGGTGAAATTAACCTGCTATGAACATATATGATAAATAAATGCAAATTTTTGCTTGTTTATGCAGTTTTTTCAGGGTAAATCATCCATCAACCATTTTGTTAGGCTTTAATTTGTAGCTTGTTGTAATGAAGTAAAATAAAATGACCACACAACACTTTTATTTATATCAATTTATTTAAAGGTGGATATATTTGTAAAAAACTTCCTAATTAATTCAACATAATTTTTGGATTTACATAAAGTCCTTAGCTCACTAAAATGGGTCGTGGAGACTGGCCTGCTCTGTTTTGCTTATAATATATGTAACGTGTTACAGTTTAAAAACAATGAAATGTTTCTAAATACTGTATGTGACATTATTTACATCAGCAGCATTAACATTTTAAGAGAATCCACACTCTTCAGTTTTAACCTCTTGGTGATATTAATCACTGAAACTATGAGTTAATGTGTCTTCTTCATGATCAAGTCCACTAGCGCTTTCTCTTTGGAAAAACAATCTTCACTTTGCTTTTTTTGTTGTATGTGGTTGTACACACAGCAACAAAATCCTGCACCAATACCCAGTGGCCTCTATACAGACCACATGAAATACTCCCTCACAAAAATATTTTTTAATACAAAAATCAGTAATTTTAGCTTATTTCATGATCATGTTATTTTTTAAAACTACAGAAAATTCAGCTTTTTATAAAGATAATCACCTTTATTGGCCAAGTATGTTACACACAAGGAATTTTGTTTCCAGTACAGAACCGATACCAGCCATCTGTGGCACCAGCTCAACCAGTGGCTCTAACCATCGGGGGCAACAGGTGGGTTCAGTGTCTTGCCCAAGGACACTTCGACATGTGGACTGCAGGCACCGAGATTCAAACCTTCAACTTTCCGGTTGGGAGATAACTGCTCTATCCACCTCACTAATCTTTCCAATCTAAACTGTGTTTGTCATACATTCAATTTCTTTCTGTGATATGATTTTTTTCAACATAATTTCATCTAAAGTTTAATTTATTGAAATATACATTAGC
>NW_018127915.1:2157919-2158117 GCF_001952655.1 Monopterus albus
CCTGGAGAATCCCACAGACTGACATGTTCAGCCTCTGGATTTAACTTTGGTGGCTATTGGATGGCCTGGATCAGACAGGCTCCTGGAAAAAGACTGGAGTGGGTTGCTCTCATCAGATCTGACAGTGCTGAGATCGAGTACACTCAGTCAGTCCGAGGCCGGTTCACCACTTCCAGAGACAACAACAGAAACCAGCTG
>NW_018127916.1:0-2603 GCF_001952655.1 Monopterus albus
ATATTTAATTAATTTAAAGGTACATTGTTACCTTTAACCTTTTGGATTTTGCAGCATGTTTACTCACATCAGCGACAATGAACTCTTCAATGTCACTGGTACTTTTGACAGTGATTTCACCCTGACTAATCAGGAGATAATCCTAAGGGTTGGTAGTGATAAGAAGAGCCTCTGCAAAGTAATTTTTGTATTTCATTAATAGAGTCAGGTGAGCAATATATTTATTCTCTAAAATGATACTGTATGGCTAAATTGCTCACTGATCTACTCAGATTTGTGGCTTATTGAAAGCTGATGTGGTTACTTCTCTCTGCGGACAGCTGGAAGGTGACATGAGAGCACTATGTGGGAAAAAATTCCGCTACAGTAGATGTATATCTGACAATGCTGTTACAAAATTTAAGGAAATAATTGCATCATTATTTACTTCAGTGCCATGTGCCAACACAGTGGAGGGCAGCCACCTTAATTTTACTACCACACATCGATAATCTTGTTGATAGTACTGCAGCCTCCCTGCGTACTGTTGCCCCTCTGAAAAAGAAAGCAACGGAGGAGGCTAGCCCCATGATACAGCTCGCAGCTGAGCTCCCAAAAGCAAGCATCACGAAAACTGGAAAGGAGGTGGAACTCCACTAAGTCAGAAGAGTTTTTCTTAACCTGGAAAGATAATTTCATAATGTATTAAAAAAGCCCTTCATAGTAGCAGAACTGCATATTATTTATTACTGATAAAGGAAAATAAGAACAACCCCAGGTTTATTTTCAGCACTGTAGTCAGGCTGACAAAGAGCCACAGTGCTACTGAGTTTAATATTCCCTTAGATTTCAGCAGTAATGGCTTCATGAGCTTCTTTAGAAA
This sequence comes from Monopterus albus, assembly GCF_001952655.1. Taxonomy (NCBI): domain Eukaryota; kingdom Metazoa; phylum Chordata; class Actinopteri; order Synbranchiformes; family Synbranchidae; genus Monopterus; species Monopterus albus. The sequence goes on from NW_018127916.1 coordinate 863, forward strand.
TAAAATCACAACAATTAGACAAAAGGAAATTAATCAAATAATTCCCAAAACTCTCACAGATCTGTCATCAAGTATAATGGCTTTAGAAACATCTGTAAGACCTCATTTAGACTGCATCTCTCCCATAGATCTCTCTGAGTTGACTTCAACAATTGTTTCATCTAAATTATCATGTCTCTTAGACCCCATCCCGACCAGGCAGCTCAAAGACATTTTACCCCTAATCAACATATTCGTATTAGATCTGATTAACCTCTCTCTATTAACAGGCTATGTTCCGCAGGCTTTTAAGGTTGCTGTAATTAAAACTCTACTCAAAAAGCCTACTCTTGACCCAGGTGTTCTAGTTAATTATAGACCAATATCCAATCTCCCATTTATTTCTAAAATCTTGCAAAGCAGTTATGTGACCACTTGCACAATGATTTGTTTGAGGATTTTCAGTCTGGTTTTAGAGACCATCATAGTACAGAAACTGCATTGGTGAAAGTCACCAATGATCTTCTCCTAGCCTCGGACAAAGGACTTGTCCTCTTAGATCTCAGTGCTGCTTTTGACACCATTGATCACAGCATTTTACTGCAGAGACCTGAACATGTTATTGGGATTAAAGGAACTGCGCTAAGTTGGTTCAAATCTTATTTATCAGAAAGATTTCAATTTGTTCATGTTAATGACGAATGTTCCACACAAACTGAAGTTTGTCACAGCGTTCCACAGGGCTCTGTGTTAGGTCCAATTCTCTTCACTTTATACATGCTCCCTTTAGGCAATATTATCAGGAAGCACAACATAAATTTCCATTGCTAGGCAGATGATACTCAGTTATATTTATCTATGAAGCCAAATGAATCAGGTCAGCTGGTCAAACTTCAAGCATGTCTTAAAGACATAAAGGCCTGGATGACCTGCAACTTCTTACTTCTAAACTCTGACAAAACTGAAGTTATTGTGCTTGGGCCTGAAAACCTTAGAAATCTGCTGTCTAATCATATAGTTACTCTAGATGACATAGCCCTTGCCTCCAGTACTACTGTGAGGAACCTGTGAGTCATCTTTGATCAGAATATGTCCTTTAAATCACACATAACCCAAGTCTCTAGAACTGCCTTCTTTCACCTGCGCAATATTACAAAAATCAGGAGCATCCTGTCTCAAAGTGATGCTGAAAAACTGGGCCATGCATTTGTTACTTCCAGGCTGGACTACTGTAACTCTTTACTATCAGGATGTCCCAATAATTCCCTAAAAAGCCCCCAGTTAATCCAAAATGCTGCAGCCAGAGTACTGACAGGAACTAGCAAGAGAGATCATATCTCTCCCATATTAGCTTCTCTCCACTGGCTCCCTGTAAAAGTCAGAATAGAATTTAAAATCCTTCTCCTAACATACAAAGCCCTTAATGACAAGGCTCCATCGTATCTTAAAGACCTCATAGAGCCTTATCATCCTAACAGAGCACTTCACTCTCAGAGTGCAGGTTTACTTGTGGTTCCTAGAGTCCACAGAAGCAGAATGGGAGGCAGAGCCTTTAGCTATCAAGCTCCTCTCCTATGGAACCAACTCCCAGTCTCAGTTCGGGAGGCGGACACCCTCTCTACCTTTAAGATTAGACTTAAGACGTTCCTTTTTGATAAAGCTTATAGTTAGGGCTGGATCAGGTGACCCTGAGCCCTCCCTTAGTTATGCTGCTATAGGCCTAGGCTGCTGGGGGGCCCCATGATGCTCTGAGTTTCTCTCC
>NW_018127916.1:5160-20073 GCF_001952655.1 Monopterus albus
CTCTCTCTCTCCCTGTACCTTTCTGCAGGTTGCCCTGGCCCTGGAGCTCTACGTCTCTGACGAGCAGTCACCAGCCACATTGACCTGATCAGTGTTTGATTGTTGTGTCTTGTTGCTTTTCTTCTTTTGTCTCTCCTCTATCCACTCACCCCAACCGGTCGAGGCAGAAGGCCGCCCACCAAGAGCCGGGGTCTGTCAGAGGTTTCTTTCGTTAAAGGGAGTTTTTCCTCCCCACTGTCGCCAAGTGCTTGCTCAAGGGGGATTTGTTGGGTTTTCCCTATGTAATAATATTGATAACAGTAAGGTCTAGACCTTACTTTGTAAAGTGTCCTAAGATGACACCCTGGCAGGGGACACCCTGGACAGGTCGCCAATCCATCGCAGGGCTAACACATAGACGAACACATACACACACACGCACTCCTATGGGCAATTTAGAGACACCAATCAACCTAAGCTGCATGTCTTTGGACTGCGGGAGGAAGCCGAAGTACCCGGGGAGAACCCACGCAAGCACGGGGAGAACATGCAAACTCCACACAGAAAGGGTCCCGGGTGACTCATTGACAAAGGCATAAAACGTGAAGTGGTAATTCTAGTTTTGATTACAGCTGTCAGACTGTCTCCATAACCTGTATGTTTATTGAATACCAGTAACAAAAACATTTGGAAGAAAAAAATGCATATAATTTTTAAAGGGCAGCTTGTTAAAGAGGGGATATTTAAAAGATTATGGATTACAAAATGTTTGATACCTTGTAGCATGAACTGATAGGCATTATCAGAGATGGAGAAAATATGGGGCGGAGCCTCAACCCTCTTTTTGCCTTCATATGCTCCTACAACCATTGCATCATACACTGGGAGGCGCTTGTAGGGGTTCACAGTGATGCCACACCATGTCTGGGTCCACAATCATGGCACCTCTGTAAAAACATTGTTAAAAATGATTTTTTAATTTGTATTAAAAGGAAGATTACTATAATATTACTGTCCAAATATTAACCAGCATGGCAAAGTCAGTTATGTCTATGTATTTTAACAAATCAGTATGTCATATTTTGTGTCAAGTGGGAATAATTGCCCAGTAGCAATAAATGATATATACTGTATTTTTGAGATACTGTTATATTTTCTGATAGTGTAGGTCATAAAGTCTTTCTAAAGGATTTGGCTTTCTATCTGCATAGAGAATAACTATCAAACAAACCTCTGACAATGTTTCAAACATCTCTTGAACAAAGGTCCAAGTGCTTTCTCTCCAAATTAACACAGCACCTTGGATACAGAGAAAATATTTTCATGCGGTCTAATCCAGTTGCAATAAAGGGTAATATTCAATATGTATAGCTGTTCTTTACAGTCATATTAGAACTTAAAACAAATATATCTCGTTTTTTGTTACCTCTGTCAAGGTAATGTTTTTGCTGGCATTTGTGTTCTGGTTGGTTTGTTCACAGCATAACTCAAAAAGTGATGAATTGATCTGGATGAAATTTTTTGGAGAAGTACTGTAGGGTATGATTACATTTTGGTGCTGGTCCAGAACATCCTCTGGATCAAGGAATTTTTTTAAGGATTCTTCGCCATTGTAAGATACAGCCAATTTCAATATTTTCACTTCTACTATAATAATGCCTATATTTCTTGGACAAAAAATGCATGGTAACATCCACATAAGACCTACCCAAGTAATATTCTGCATTTTGTGATCCAGAACGTTCAAATGTACAGGGTTAGGGTAAAAACCTCACTACTATGAGAAGAGAAATAATTCTACAGACTTCTAAGATTAAATTATAGCTGAAACTCCACTGACTCAGTATGTGGTCATAAAATATTTTTTGAAAATGTTACTGAGTTAGATCCTAATGAAAACCCTTATTACTGAAATATAATTTCTCTTGAATAACATTCAAACTAATAATGATAGTGTGATTCATTGTAGGGCTGCTTGTAATGGTGATTCATGTGTGTAATGGTTAATTCCCTGGTGGTTTTTTGTCTTTGTGAGAATTGTTCATTTGGTGCTTACACTGTTTTCTCTACCCTTTGTAATTCATATTTAAACTGAATATTTAAAAAGGTAAATAAATAAATAATAAAAACCTGGGGTGTTATGTTGAAAAAAAAAAAAACATTACTGTTTATGGTAAAGAAGAAAGAAAGTCAGGACGGCTTGCTTATGGTAAAGATGTATGCATAATTCAGTACTGAAGTAAAAAGTTGCAACTAGAAAGAGTTTGTACAGGAAAGCCATTAATCAAATTTTATCTTGAATTTTTATTGTATGAACAATGCATTTAAGTAGTCAGGTTTAGAATTTTCACTAAATCCATCTGCTGTCAGGTGGTACAAGCAGCATTGCCCTCATCAGACTCCCCCCTCCCACCAGGTTGACCTCACACACCCACAGACCAATAACTTTGAATACACAGCATCTACTACTCTACTTTCAGCTGTTCCCATTAGGGGTCACCACGGCGAATCTGATTCGCATGATTAAATTTGGCAAGTTTTTACACTGGATGCCCTTCCTGACACAACTCTATTTATCCGGGCTTGGGACCGGCATAGAAGTCACTGACATGAAACCCCTGTGGCTAGATACAGTTAATGTGTCATACCATATTTTAATAGGTTTATGATGGACTGTCCAGGGTGTTTCGCTGCCTTCTGTCCAAGGCATTGTGAAATATAATATTTCTCCTGGAAATCGCATATCAGATATGTTCAGAACAAAATAGCAAAAAAAATATATCGATATTGGCAAGGGTTAGATATATTTTGGACGGGAAAGCACTACGCATTTTGTATTCCTCATTGATTCTACCATACTTAGAGTATGGCGTTGAAAACTGGGGAAATACATACAAAAGCTCACTTCAACCATTGTATATATTACAAAAAAGAGCGATAAGAATTGTGCATAAGATGGGGTATAGGGATCACACCAATGTAGCTTTCATACAGTCTAAATTGTTAAAATTTTTTGATTTAGTGGGATATAAGACTGCTGTGTTTATGTATAAAGCCAGGAACAATTTATTACCTGGTGGAATTCAAAAACTATTTAATGAAAGGGAAGGGGGATACAATTTAAGGGGTCAATTAAATTTAAAAATTCATGCTATACGTACAACCAAAAAAAGATTCTGTATTTCCATAAGTGGGGTAAAACTATGGAATAATTTAAGTGTAGACATAAAAAATAGTAATAGAATTGACGAGTTTAAACATAAATATAAAGGTATGTGTTAATCAAGATATGGGCAAGAACAGGCTTGTGTGGTGTAGAAGAGAATTATTTATGTAGAGATACTGCTTGCAAACCAATGATGGTAAGATGATGTCATGGGGTAGGACTGGATAAGTCTGACTTCTTCCTACTCCATTCAAGCATGTACTAGGTATAAGTTAATTGATATTGGATTAGCATTTGTTGGATATGTGTACAATTATGTGTGTTGACATATCAACTGTCTTTACATGCTTGAAAGAATAAATCAAAATCAATCAATCAATCAATCAATCAAATATCAATACCTCAATATGCCCCTGTGACCTGAAAAGAAAAAAGTGGAAAAGACAAAGCATAAGAAATGTTAATATCTCTAAATGTGTACAGTATGTGCATCTAGATGTCAATAATGAATTACTTTAAACTACTAAACATAAAACAAACATGCACACACTCAATGTGACTGAATAACATGGTGCAGTGTTAAGGGATCAATGGATGAGGATGAAAAAGGAGTTGGTAACACAAAACAAGTTAGCACCTTTGCAAACTGAAGCTTCCTCTTATTTTTACCAACCAACACTGATACAGTACAAATACATTCTTGAGTCAATCAACTTACTGCATGATAGTTGACTCAAGTATTATAGTCTGCATAATCAAAATGTCACAAAAAGCCATTAACGCTGTATGAAACACATACAATTTTAATAATCATTTATTTGCTCAGTGGCATAATGATACCAATAATGATACCAGTAGCTTCCAAAATATCATAAATGATTAACAAATTGTTGGAGAAATATCCACAGGTCTCACTCACCATCTCACATCATAATCCCAGGAGCTTTACTGCAAAATGGACAAGTAGATGAGGCACAATCCAAAACGAAGACACAATTTTAGCCAACCCTAAACTTTATCAAAAACAAAATGTTTTGACATTCATCAAATTCACATTGACTACACTCACTGGTTCTTAGAGCGGTATTTGAGCACAAATTAATGTGAGTGTGCACTGAAGGACTGCATGAAAGTATTACAGAACAGTTGTAACGCATCTTAATACAACATAAGGTCTTTAAAAAAAACACATCTTTTGGATTGATGAAAACCTTGAGGCTCAGTCTGCAGAATTAATTATCTTGACATACATGCCCTAAAAACATGGGTGCTGACAAGTTTTATAACTGTCAACTTTTCTATTGTAGGTTAAAACACAGCCACAAAAAAACCTTTATATTGAAATGTAGCTTTAAACATTAAATAACAATTATGCACAATCATAAAAACAAATCTGAAAAATTTTTTAAAAGTCTGAAATACACTAAAAATGTACAATTATATACAATTACTTACAATGTTAAAAATGTATGTCCTCTTAAATAAATATTTATCAATGCATTTTGTGGCCAGCAAGCAAACTAAAATGTTACTCACCTGGGCTTGTTATCCTGACCCCAGTTCTTGCTTCTTGACAAATGAAGAAACTGACCGATGGAGCTCAAAGGACATAACAACACAATAAGCATCTTGAGCATGTGGCATTTGACTTGAGCATTAACACAAGCCTGCTGCTATATTTGAGTTTTGCCCTAATAAGTCAGAAGATTTCAGAACAGGTATCGTGTAACACAGTTTACTGAAGACAGAGGCTCATTATATCTTGTGGGTAAGCACTTTAGAATTTCTTCTTCTAATCCACTGTCACAACTTGATTCTCTTCCAAGCAGAAGCCGTTTGGCTGTCTACTGACCCTTTTTAATAACCGTGCTGATCGTGTGTCATGTTTTTGGCAAGAACGTACAGGATTTGAATACACTGCAATCTATGAGAACATCTTCAAGATCACACTGCAGACATGTATTGAACAAAACTAGATCTGAATGCACTAAACAATGTTGAGAGAAAGCCTCATGGCAGGGTGGTATGTGAAACATAAAGGATGTGGAGCTTGGATCCATCACTCAGTTGCTTTACATTTAGGGACTCTCTCAGCACCCCCTTGTGTACCCCTTAAGAACAAGAATAAGTACAGCTGTTGGCACAATTACAGTAAAGAATTCCCTTGGCAAACCTTTGGTTTCTTACAAGGGCATTGGCTATCATTTCTTTTTTTTTCAGTAATTTATGACTCAAAAGTGAAACAGTATATCAGTGACTTTTTAAAGCTTCTCCAAAGCAGCACAAGGAGAAACTGTTGTGCCAGAGGGCATTAGAAAGATGGATTATGTTCAAAGGCAAGGCAAGGCAAGCCAAGTTTATTTATATAGCACATTTTCACACACAAAAGCCATTCAATGTGCTTAACACAATGAGAACAACCAGCTGAAGCATTAAAATGCATACAAAGATAAAGCAATAAAATTCAAAATAGATTAAAACATTAAAGGCAAATTAAAAGCAACAATGAAATGACAGGACAAAGGAGCAACATCCAAGTGTACAGTAAGTAGTAAGTATTTTTAGAATGGATGTGGCAGACTGTGGATTCTCACTGTTCTCATTATATTTTGCATCCTTTTTCTTCAGTCTTCCCAAGACTAACCACTGGGAACTTTACTGCTGGCGTTTGAAATACCAGTTTCTATACAGTTAAAAAAACAGTCCAAAAAACACTGAGGATAGCTGTGGCAAATGGTTTATACACACTATCCTCAAAATACTTTGTGCTCATTTTCTTCAGTCTTCCAAGACTGCATTTTCATAAACATTAGCACCCACAAAAACACAACCAACTTCCTGTTGGCATGCTACATTAGCATATATAAAACTCATATAAAGCAATATACAATAAATATATGTGCACAAATCTCAAACTGCTGCTCCTACCTTCAAACTGTATGACAACTATTACTAAAACAATGCTTAAAACACACAAAAACAAACAGCCTAATTATCTGCCAATATTCAAAGACATATGAATAATATTTTCCTAACAAATTCTAAGACTATCGGTTATCTGGCATGAAAGAAATCTCAGAAGCTGCGACAGCTAAATCTAAAAACTACTGCGCAAGCATAATGCCAGGCGACATGACCAAATAGAGCAGGATGCATGTGATAGGCTCCCATCACTCTATATAAAAGGTGCAACAAACCTCCACCAGCCACAGGCACCCAGCAAAGGTATGTTTCCTAATGGCTCAGATGTGTTTTGAATCCTTTAGCTTCTCAAATACAAGAAATTACTGCCAGGCATCATTTGGATCAAGTCAATAGTTGTTTAAAACATAAAAGATAACATAAATATGAATACAATACAATTTAATGTTTATTAGCATAATGACAATCTCTTTTACTAATTTTTAAACCAAAGTATGACAGTGTTAACTCAAAAGCTACCTTTGTGAATCTTACTCTATGCTCCTCTTTTCAGAAGTCTGCACCAAAGTCTGACAGAAAAGCCCCTGCTCACCTGGTGTGCTCCAAGGTAAATTAGGCTGCGTATTTGTCCTGGAGAACAATTCAATGTGACATACAGTATAATTACTAGTGTATGTGTAAGCCTACTACACATGTAAAGGTTGTTTTCTATGAACATCACAACTTTTTTGGTACAAATCTAAGTTCTGGCTTGTGAGTAACCACTATACCTGTATCTTAATCATAGACCATTCAGTGCCTACATGAATAATAGCTATTATGGAAATCACTATTGCATCGATCTATGTATTTGCTAGCATTTAAAAAAATAATTATTATCTTGTTTCCTCATTTGCAGTAAAGGGTCATCATGGGGGATCCAGAAATGGAGTGTTATGGCCCGGCGGCCATTTACCTCCGGAAGCCAGAAAAAGAGAGGATTGAAGCTCAAAACACTCCCTTTGATGCTAAAACAGCTTACTTTGTGTCTGAGCCCAAAGAAATGTACCTCAAGGGGAAACTTGTCAAGCGAGAGGGCGGGAAAGCCACCGTGGAGACTCTCTGTGGAAAGGTGAGAATAAAAGCATGTTACTTTTACACTGCTTTACATTTTTATGCCTCAGTCCAGCTGCGGCTGGAGGCATTATGTTTTCAGATTCAAAGGATCACAGGCAAAAATAACATTACACATCCAGGCATCCCCCACCTCCAGTCCTGCGCGCAGGCAGACGGAGATGAAAAAAGACCCTGAACCCAAGATCTCTATACAATTTATCTGGTTTGGGCTAGCCCATTCTACCCAGCAACGTCAAACCGTGACGTCACCTGATATGCCAGCTTCACAGCTGGCCGTAGCAGTAGTCAAAACATGGAGAGAATCAATGTGTGTGTGAGTGTTGATCATGTGGTGTGTAGCTAAAAACATACAGGACATTCAGGGACATGTCCGAACAGTAAGCCTCGGAAGATATTATGATTAAGATTACGGCTGAACATATCATGCTAATAACAATATTCATCCTGCCTGCAGACTCTTCAATCTAGTTGACCTTGGCCTAGATGCAGCCTGCAGAACTCATGACAATGAACGGAGCATTTAACAGCCTGAGCTAGACATCCTGGCTACACTTAAACATTCCTATACAACAAATATCTAATCAATATCTAACTGACTAAGAAATTACCTAACAAGAACAAGATGAGCAAGTAAGCAGACAGGTGAACTGTTGGAACCAGGAGAGGAAGGACAAAAGGGAGGACTCAAGATGCAGACCCAGGTGCTAGTGAAAAAGGTGGATTTATTGAGGACACAAACAAGGAACTGAGTACATGTACAGGGCATAACCAGGGTAGGGTAGTGATGGCTGAGGAGACCAGGACGAGCAGGTAAGCAGATGAACTGTTGGAACCAGGAGAGTCAGAGGCCCAGGATGGACAGGTGAGTAGGCAATAACCAGGTGGATTAGCTACCGCCGTTAGGGAGGCAAAGTAGTGAATGAGAAACAAGAAATCAACAGGACAGGAACTGTCAGCGTTGAAGTCAAGTTACGTATAGTTAAACACAAGTAAACAACTTACAAAAGAAATTAACAGCACAGGAACTGTCAGCGTTGAAATCAAGAGACGCATAAAAACACGGCATCAACATAACAAAAAGAATCAAGAGCACTGAAGACTGTCAGCTTTGAAACTCATGTAAAGTCCGAATACACACATTTAATGCTCCAGCGACGACAGAGCATCTGCCAGAGGTATAAATAAGGAAGGGAGGTAATCGATGGAATGCGCCTCAGCAGTGCGCTTCACCCAATGAGTCACTGATTACCGAATGCGACACAGCTGAGGCACCGATCCCGCAGGACGAGAGAGAGAAAGGAGGAAGAGAGGCAGGTCGCGCTGAGCAGACCTGACAGTCTGTTCCTTTGCTGATTCTTGTGAACGCAATATGTCAGGAACACTTTGAGGGAATTTCTTCAAATTTGGCACAATTGTCCATTTAGACTCAAGAATGAAGTGATTAAATTTTTGTGGTCAAAGGTCAAGATCAGTGACATCACGAATGTCCCATTCCCGTTGATTTGAATGGTTGGCAAAGGCATACATGAGCCAAGCGGTAATTCCAGTGGATACACAACCTGGACTCCTGTGACATACTGTATGTTAACTCTATGACACAGTGATTTAGAAAATGAACTGTAATTACTATTAAATACAACTATTTCTTCTGTTAAAATGGGTTTGCAGACAGACAACACAAGACTGTTCAATGGTAACCGAGCTTCTCCCTTATTTCTGTTCCTCTTTTGTTTCTTTGAAAGACTCTCACTGTTAAAGAGGATGAAATCTTCCCCATGAACCCTCCGAAGTTTGATAAGATTGAGGACATGGCCATGATGACCCACCTCAGTGAGCCTTCTGTGCTGTTTAACCTCAAAGAGCGCTATGCAGCATGGATGATCTATGTGAGCTTCAACTAATCAACACACAAGTAGATGAAACTTAAGAATAACTATATGTCAATAAATACAGCCATTGCACTTCAGGAGAACTAACATACTAAATGTTCTGTGCCATTTTGCTATCTTACAGACAGAGAAAACCAGTCAATCCTGATTACGTAAGTGCCAATAACTTTACAGTCTATTATTTATGAGTACTGACAGCAGTCATTTTAAATAATGTTTATGAACACACCCTTAAACCCAGCGGAGAATCTGGTGCGGGAAAGACTGTCAACACCAAACGTGTCATCCAGTACTTTGCGACAATCGCAGTGGCTGGAGCAAAGAAAGCTGAGCCAGCTGCTGGAAAACTGAAGGCAAGAGAAGTTCAACAATATTAACATGAAATCTAAAACTGAAAAAAACTGGATACTGTCAGACTGACAAAATGAATGCTTTCATTAGGGGTCACTGGAAGACCAAATCATTGCAGCCAACCCACTGTTGGAAGCTTATGGTAATGCCAAGACTGTGAGGAATGACAACTCTTCACGTTTTGTAAGTTGTTTAGTGATTTCTCATTGATTTTAAATTCATTATGGTGCAACAATAACCATTCATGATATGAGAGTGTTCATCTGTTTCTTCATAGGGAAAATTTATCAGGATTCAATTTGGGTCAACTGGAAAGCTGGCTTCAGCTGATATTGAAACATGTAAGATTTTTCTGTGAAACTCATTGTGCATTGTAATGTCATCTATATTGTTCCCTCCTTCAGCTGAGATTTTCCTGAATTCTGAACAAATTTTAACTCATACAGATCTGCTGGAGAAGTCTCGAGTGACATTCCAGCTGTCCGCTGAGAGGAGCTTCCACATCTTCTATCAGCTCACAACAGGCCACAAACCTGAGCTGATAGGTGTGAGATTATAGAATAATAGAACAGTTATTCTAAATTAAATGAACAACAATGGATTATGTGTTATTTTCCCTTTCCTTAGAGGCTCTGCTGATCACCACCAACCCTTACGACTATCCCATGATTAGTCATGGTGAAATCACTGTCAAGAGTATCGATGACGTTGAAGAATTCATTGCTACTGATGTAAGAATATCTGAGGATGACATTTGCTGCAATATAAAAAAAAAACTGTTATTTTAAAAGTTAACATTTGTCTATTTTCTTTACATTCACTATGCTATTGATTTTTTATCATTTTTATAAGAGTGGTTGATTAACTTCTATGGTAATTTTTTAGGCTGTTGTTAATGGCAGTGTTGTATTGAATTGCATTATATAAAGAGGTTTTTCTAATGTCCTTAACATTTACATTAAAATTAAGGGGGAAAATATTAAAAAGCCACCTCAAGATACATTTTCAAATCGAGTGGCATCTTTTCTGCTGAACGGGATTACATATACATAATGAATTCCAAAATCTCTTAGTAAGCAGTGCACAGATGTTAGTAGGACAATTTGAATTATCCAAAAGATTGTTGTTTATTCATTTAAAGCAATGAAAGCTGTATTGCTAGTGTGACAGCTATTAAACACATGTGGGGGCAGAGGATATAGCAAAGATGGTTTATTTTCAAGAACATCATAAGCTTGTGTTTTAACACTTTTCCTTATATCACAGACTGCCATTGACATCCTGGGCTTCACTGCAGAAGAGAAGTCAAGCATGTACAAGCTGACTGGAGCTGTGATGCATCATGGAAACATGAAGTTCAAGCAGAAGCAGCGTGAAGAGCAGGCTGAGCCTGACGGCAGTGAGGGTATGAAACCCACACACACTGAGCTTTAAAATATTAGTATAGGTTTCGCCACCTGTGAAGACTTGTGATTTAAAGAAGCATTAATGACTTTATCCTAGTATTGAAAGTCACTTTCGGCTTTTCCCGTTTGGGGGTCGCCACAGCAAATCTGACGACTCGCATGTTGACATTTGGCACGTGTTTTACGCCGGATGCCCTTCCTGACACAACCCTGATTCGAACCTGGGGTGCAGCGGTGAGAGCGCTGTGCCTTAACTACTAGCCTACCAGGGATGGCAAGAAATAATAAATAGTAAAATATGTTAGAATAAAGAAGAGAACTTCCTGGTGAACATTCATTTGAAATCTGATATATGACACAGCTGCTGTGATCACGCTGCAGCTACCAGTTTATAGCTACCAGTTTATAGCTGCTTGTTCCGTTGCCCTTGTCTCTTGAAATGTTCCTATGCAACTAAACTGCGAATTCAGATATGTTTTGTAAGATACACATTTGAGTGTTGGATTGTATTCCGGTGCAACATAATTTTTGAATGAATGAAAAGCTGCATTTTCCTACTGACACAGATGGAACAGGAAGAAAGTGGGAGGGCTGATCTGGCCTGTCTGATCTTGGGGTGCAGTAAAAAAAAAACTCAACACAACTTTGTTTTAACTTTGTTGCTTTATGTGTTTGAACATTTGTTACTTAAAGCTGTCTGCTTAATTTTCTCCACACCACAGCCTTGGAGAAAGGCTGATTTTTGTATTGGATCTTTACTGTAGATTTTAGAGCACACATGAAGGTTTACCAGAGTTGAATAACAATAAAAATGAAGTGTTGGAACAGAACTGGACCTATTACAGTACTGACTATGATGTTTTTATACTAAAAACTATTACGTTTTTTAATACTCCCCACAATGAACACATCCCCATTTCACCTTTCTCCATTCATATTTATTAGAGCAAGAGCCTTCTGTTTTTTGTGTGTTTGCAAAAACTGTGACAAGTCTAAACTAGCCTGCTCTATATTTTTCTCAAACACAATACCATGATCACTGCTCCTACAAATGACAAAAACTAGCTCACTGATGAGAGAGAGGCTACTGAACTGAATGAGCAATGGAGGTGCTGCTCAAAGACAGTGATTTATCATGGTTACGTGTGGACTCACAGAGCTTGGTGAAGAAGGCAAAACTTCAAAATCGGCTTTAGTTTAAACATTTGAGCAGAATTTAAAACTAAACTCAGTGTGACAACAATGCGCATTGTGTTTCTGCCATACTCCCTTCTCCAACTTTTTCTGCTGCTGTAGTCTAGGAAAATACAATGCGTCATTCATTCAAGTATTAATGTCATGTTGCATTGGAATACAATCCAATGGCCAAATATGGTCATTATAAAATGAATAGTACTTATCCTGAAAAAATTAAAAGTGATGGTATTGATAACAATCTGAAAACCCTTTGTTTAGCAATTCTAAACAATAAACATTTTTTTTAATGTTTATAATGCATTATTATATTGTTGTAAGTCATTATAAAGATGAAGGAAAATCCAACATAAAGTGCCTTAGTAAGTTGACGGTCCACCAGTTGTGGCCAGAACAGCTTACATGCACCTTGGTTTTGATTCTACAAGTTTCTGAACTCTCCTGGAGAGATGAACACCATTCTTGTAAAATATATTTCCTCATTTGTTCAGAGCAACTTTTTCGACTATTCATTCTTTTATATACAAACATACACTATATATATAAATATATATACACACATACACCAATGTGTGTGTTGTCACTCCTTGTGGGGACTTTACATTGACTTACATTCATTTCCTGTACACTTATCCTAACTTTAACCTTAACCACTACTTGCCTAAAACCTACCCCTAACCTGAATACTTAACCTAACCTCACCCTAACCCTAAACCATGTTGCCACCCTAAAATTCAGTGATTTCCTTGTGGGGACCAGAAGCTAGTCCCGTGGCTGGGTCCCCACAGTGTGAGTGTGTTAAGAGGTTTCGGTCCTCATGATGTGAGTAATACAAAGGCACCTATACATACACACACACACACACACACACATATACATATATTTATATATACTGTATATTGGATAAATTTCACTAATGATTTCCATCACATTAACATCAGTATTCAAATGCAAAAGAATAACAGGAACATATTTCTGAGGATTTAAAAATCAATAACAGGATAACAGCTGCATATGACACAAGATTTAAACTGTGACCTATTTAAATTGAAAACATATAATGTCAAGCGGCCATCTGGACTTGTCGGAACAATGACACAGGGAGCACATTTTCTGCAGAAATAATGCTCTTTTACACAGACTTTTCTTCTGAGACATAGCTATGGCCTAGTTTACCAAAAATTAAGCTTAAAGTTGTTACACTTGATACAGGCTGACCTGCACTGGGTTGGCCTGTGGAATACCTAGCGTATTTATGATTCCTCTGATTTATAACACCTCATTAAAATATTATCCCAGTGCATTTTCTAGCTTCCTAGTCCTGTTTGGATGGATGCATGTTGCAGAAAGAGTCAGTAAACCACTGTGTGTAAATGATTAAAATTAAATCTTTGTGTTACAGCTGAGGGTGGAGGCAAAAAAGGTGGCAAGAAAAAGGGTGGGTCTTTCCAGACAGTATCTGCCATGTTCAGGGTAAGTATTACAAACAACTGCCTCCCTACAATACAATATGCATACTACTGTATTGCCAAAGGCTATTAAAGGTACCATCCAGGGAAGCAGACTGAGTCATTTTTTATTTTGTAATAATTTGAATTTTTCCATGTTTCAGGAGAACTTAGGCAAGCTGATGACCAACTTGAGGAGCACTCATCCCCACTTTGTACGCTGCATAATTCCAAACGAGACAAAAACACCAGGTAATCCTAATAAAAGCAACAGTGTAAGGATTTACAAAGACTACTGTAATCATGCAATAAAAAACGGATTTTATTTATGTCTTTAAGGTCTTATGGAGAACTTCCTGGTCATCCACCAGCTGAGGTGTAATGGTGTGCTGGAAGGTATCAGGATCTGCAGGAAAGGTTTTCCCAGCAGAATCCTCTATGGTGACTTCAAGCAGAGGTAATTCTTAAGAGGAACCATATTCTGACAATGTTAAGATCAATTACTCATCAGTTATTAATGGCCCTCCCAACAGGTACAAAGTATTGAATGCCAGCGTCATCCCTGAGGGGCAATTCATCGACAACAAAAAGGCCTCAGAGAAACTCTTGACCTCTATTGATGTTGATCATACGCAGTACAAATTTGGACACACAAAGGTAATCTAAGTGCTTTTGTAACTGCTTATGCTGATACTGCAAGTAAATATACAAATTTAAATAAAGCAACACTTTTCTTTTAGGTGTTCTTCAAAGCTGGTTTGCTGGGACAATTGGAGGAGATGCGAGATGACAAGCTTGCTGCCCTGGTCACAATGACTCAGGCTCTCTGCAGAGGTTACGTCATGAGGAAAGAGTTTCAAAAGATGATGGAAAGGAGGTACTGTACACAATTAGCTTCATAAACCAAATGACAAATGTGCAATTATAGATAACTATTTGGTTTAAATTTTCAGGTTACATATTGTTAAAAACCCGATTCCTGCTTACATCTGTTCTTTTATTTTGATGCCTGTTATCCCAGAGAGACTAAATTATTCTCTTCAATACAACATCTGTTCACTCACGAATGTCAAATCCTGGCCATGAATGAAGCTATACTTCATAATTAGGCCTTTCAATGCATTTTCACTTAACTGTCAAATTGTCTTAAGTGCATGTGTTTTATAAAAGTAAGAAAGAGATGTTTATTTCTCTCTTGTATCACCAGGGAAGCCATTTTCTCTATCCAATACAACATCCGCTCATTCATGAATGTCAAAACCTGGCCATGGATGAAGCTGTACTTCAGGATTAAGCCTCTTCTGAAGAGTGCAGAAGCTGAGAAAGAGCTGGTTCAAATGAAAGAGGACTTTGAGAAGACCAAAGAGGAGCTAGCAAAGGCTCTGGCTAAGAAGAAAGAACTGGAGGAGAAGATGGTCTCTCTCCTGCAGGAGAAAAATGAC
>NW_018127916.1:22520-52058 GCF_001952655.1 Monopterus albus
TATCTGGCTCTCCATTCTCAAATCCGAGTCTATTCTAACACCTAAATCAGTGACCACCGATCGCACATACTGCCCCAAAAAGCCTAAGTCTACAGGAAGAGGGTCGCCAGACGTATTCTGGCCAAACGCTATAACCTCAGTTTTAGCATCATTTAACTTCAGATGCTATGCAGTTTGATTTCCAACAGAATGTCCATTTTGCATTTTGATTAGTTTAACTCTGTCTCAACTCTGTCTCACTTTAGGTGAAATCAGTCGCCAGCTGGAGGAGAAAGAAGCTCTTGTCTCTCAGCTGACAAGGAGCAAACAGGCTTTTACGCAGCAGATTGAAGAGCTCAAGAGACACATTGAAGAGGAGGTTAAAGTATGTATACAATAAAAACACTATCACAGAACTGCAATCTTACATGGTAGAAAAAAGTGAGACACACTTTAATTAATAAAACATGGTTCTTTTTCTTTGTGTAAGGCCAAGAATGCCCTGGCTCATGCCGTTCAATCAGCTCGCCATGACTGCGACCTGCTCAGAGAGCAGTATGAAGAGGAGCAGGAGGCCAAGGCTGAGCTGCAGCGTGCACTGTCCAAGGCCAACAGCGAGGTGGCTCAGTGGAGAACCAAATACGAGACCGATGCCATTCAGAGAACTGAGGAGCTGGAGGAGGCCAAGTAAGTCATTACTATTTAAGTTTTGTCCACTAGTAACGAGTATGTAATAATATAATCTAAGTCGTAAAATCAAATGTTCTTAATAGGAAAAAGCTTGCCCAGCGTCTTCAGGATGCAGAGGAATCCATTGAGGCTGTGAATTCAAAATGTGCCTCTCTGGAAAAGACAAAACAGAGACTGGTGGGTGAAGTGGAGGATCTAATGACTGATGTGGAGAGAGCTAATGCTCTGGCTGCGAATCTTGACAAGAAGCAGAGGAACTTTGACAAGGTCAGATTTTTATTTTTGCCTTGTACATTGAAATGATTTGAAATAAAGAGAATAATAAATGTCTGAAACACATTATGTTTGTAGGTTCTTGCAGAGTGGAAGCAAAAGTATGAGGAAAGCCAGGCAGAGCTGGAGGGAGCTCAAAAAGAAGCTCGTTCTCTCAGCACTGAGATGTTCAAGCTGAAAAACTCATATGAAGAGGCTCTCGACCACTTGGAGACCTTGAAGAGAGAGAACAAAAATCTACAACGTATGCACAGTTTTAAAAAAGCACAGTATTTAGATAGGCGACCAATAAAAAGAAGTGACAATGGTCTGATTGTGCCAAGGTTTAAAGATTTTACAACTGATTTAGTTTTGTGCACTCTGTGCATCACCCTTTTAGCAAGCTGTGTCATATGCTTTGAACAAAAGGACAAGTTAAGAAAACTGTGCCCCCCTGTGGGCCAACAGGCTTAAAGTCATGGTCTATGATTGCAAACTAACATCACTTGTAACACACTATATTAGTTTTAATCAATGTGCAAGAATACAGTAATGTATATTAAATTATACTATGTGAAAAAGGATAAACCAAACAATTCATTCACCTTGCATGCACTAAAGATTCACATCACTTCTGTCTTGGTTTTTAAAGAGGAGATCTCTGATCTAACTGAGCAACTTGGGGAGACTGGAAAAACCATTCATGAACTGGAGAAGGGGAAAAAGATTGTAGAGACAGAGAAGTCTGAAATCCAGAGCTCACTTGAAGAGGCAGAGGTACTCTGAAAAAATGTGTTTTATTAAACAATTTTTAATTATGTTGCTGATACAAAACCATAGTTATATATGCTTTATATTTACATATTTTATTTCTTTGTTAACAAGGCTACCCTGGAGCATGAGGAATCCAAGATGCTCCGTATTCAGCTTGAGCTCACCCAAGTCAAGAGTGAAGTTGACAGAAAAATTGCAGAGAAGGACGAGGAGATTGACCAAATCAAGAGGAACAGCCAGAGAGTGATTGAGTCCATGCAGACAACTTTGGATGCTGAGGTCAGGAGCAGAAATGATGCCCTGAGAATCAAGAAGAAAATGGAGGGAGACCTCAATGAGATGGAGATTCAGCTGAGCCATGCCAACCGCCAGGCAGCTGAAGCCCAAAAACAGCTGAGAAACGTGCAGGGACAGCTTAAGGTATGGTGGCATATGAAACAAAACTACAGGGAGTTTACTTCTTTGGACTGCCTTACAAAATGTTTATTTATTATTTGTTTAGGATGTACAACTGCACCTTGATGAAGCCCTTAGAGGTCAAGAAGACATGAAGGAGCAGGTTGCTATGGTGGAGCGCAGGAACAACCTGATGCTGGCTGAGATCGAGGAGCTGAGAGTTGCACTGGAGCAAACGGACAGAAGCCGCAAAGTGGCTGAACAGGAGCTGGTTGATGTCAGTGAGCGTGTGGGGCTGCTGCACTCTCAGGGAAATAAAGATTCAAACAATGTGAAACATCTGACAACTAAGACTTAGATCATTATATAATAATCTAAATTATTCTGTGTTCAGAACACCAGCCTCATCAACACCAAGAAGAAGCTGGAGGCTGACCTGATTCAGATCCAAGGTGAAGTAGAAGACTCTGTCCAGGAAGCAAGAAATGCTGAAGAAAAGGCCAAGAAGGCCATCACTGATGTGAGTCAGTCTGATGCTTCTCTTTCTACAAAAACAAATGCAACAAATATAGTTCTCTGATGATAGAAATTCTTCAAAATATCAGGCTGCCATGATGGCAGAAGAGCTGAAGAAAGAGCAGGACACCAGTGCTCATTTGGAGAGGATGAAGAAGAACCTGGAGGTGACAGTGAAGGACCTGCAGCACCGTCTGGATGAGGCTGAGAATCTGGCCATGAAGGGCGGCAAGAAGCAGCTCCAGAAAATGGAGGCTAGGGTAAGTGTCCTGAGGACCAACCTATTTACATTGCTGAAATCCAGCCTGGCTACCACATCCCAAATTTTCTAGATCAGCCCCTGAGCAGAGCATGACATGGAAGTGTTTGACACTGCAGTCAAGTCAGCTGTCATTTGTTTCTCTCTGGCCAAATGAGCCACATGTGAAATTAAAGTGTGCCCATACACCATTCTTTATGCTAGATGTTTAGAAACACATTGACTACGTCTGCTTTTCAAAATGAGACATTTGAGAAGGAAATTTAAAATGAATACAAATGCAATTAATCATTATAATCACAATTAATCGTTATACATGCAACTTTTAAATATCTGGCCATTTATATCTGGAAAATTTTCAGAAATTTTCATAGTAAATTTTCAGAAAATACTGTAAGCCTGGACAGTATTTTAAATCTTAAAATTACTGCATTCTTCTTCAATCAAGATTCGTGAATTGGAGGCTGAAGTTGATGCTGAACAGAGGCGCAGTGCTGATGCTATCAAGGGAGTGAGAAAATATGAGAGAAGAGTAAAGGAGCTCACATATCAGGTAAGTAGCTATTACTAATAACGTGCATTAACGGGTTCATGTATGTATTACAATGCACTGTCATCTCTGATTAACAGACTGAGGAGGATAAGAAAACTAATTTTAGACTTCAGGATCTAGTGGACAAGCTGCAGCTCAAAGTGAAATCCTACAAGCGACAGGCTGAGGAGTCTGTGAGTACACTTAATTCTCATTATGCACACAATATGAAAATATTACTCAGTCCACAAATTTTGACTTCTCATGGATATTACACAGGAGGAGCAGGCCAACACTCACCTGTCCAGGTACAGGAGGGTGCAGCATGAGATGGAGGAGGCTCAGGAGAGAGCTGACATCGCTGAGTCCCAGGTCAACAAGATGAGAGCAAAGAGTCGTGAAATTGTAAAAGTAAGTCATGCATACAATTCAAGAGGCAAGCTAGTAAGGAGGTCATTTGTGTGTAGAAATGTTCACCTCAGAAACTTTGGTTATCTGGCCAAATGTTTTACATGTCATTGTTATGTCATTTCAGACCAAGGAAGCAGAGTAAGGAAGAAATCAAGGCTGTACAGTAACAACAAGTCATATAATATGATTATCTTGTTACTTGTTTACTTTAGTATGTAAAGCATGCTGTGGTACCCTGAGTCAATAAAAGGCAGATAATTTGCTGCATCTTTTCGTGTCTGTCCCTTCATTTTCTAATGACAAATTTTATGATTGTATATTTCAAGCATTCAGGAGCTTACACTACAGTTCATTAGATAATTTAGACAAGGTAGATACACAAGTTATGAAATCGAATATAAGAATCAAATACGGTCAAATATAGCACTTGACACAATGTTATACAGACAATACCTACATAACCAATTAGAGCACAGACCTACAGGGTTTCCCCTGTAGATACATTGTCCCCTGGGCCCAAGTTGGTTCAAATTTATTGATTTACTAATCTTATAGGACTCAAAGAGTTTTAAAGAAGATTAAAACATTCATGTATTACACTTGCCTTCTACTAATTCATGCCCTCTAATCCTATGTTTTTTGTTAATAAAAATATTTAGTATGTAATCACATACATACTGTAGGCTATAGCCTACATACATAATTGGTATTTTGTATATAAGCATGTATTGATATATGATTTTAATTAAAACGGTCAACAAAATCACTTTAAATTAATGAAAGAAAAGAACTGGCTGCCCAGTACAATCTGACACACAAATATCTTTAATTTCCCAAACTACTGTATACACACATATATCTCATACTGACACAAAGTAGATACATATTCCATGGCCCCACACTCACCTCAGTATTAGGCCAAGGTACTGTAGTTTCAACTTGTAAAACTAAGTGTCACTCCAAAAGAAGAAATCACTAGGTGGTCTAGAAGCACCAAATTTCCAATATTACTACTTGGCAAATCAGCTACAGTATTTAGTCAAATGGATTCAGAAGGATAGTTACAACAGCGCATGGATAGAATTAGAGCAAAATTACTGTAAAAATAACTTAAATAACTCGGTTGCAGACCTCCCTTTTCTACCAAACTCTACTAAGCAAATGAATCACTGTAAGAACATCACAATCCTCTCAACTCTGACAGCCTGGTGGAAAGTAAACAAAATCACTAAATCATCACTTGCACTATGTGATACACTCCAATTTGGCACAACCCTGATTTCAAACTGCATAATAACTCTATCTATTCCCCAGCATGGCAACACAAAGGAATCACTCACCTACACCACCTATTTGAAAATAACCAGTTCATATCATTTAATACACTCCATAATTAAGTCAAAGATTAGTGTAACCAATAACCCACTACAGCCTTCCAAATTAATTGAAGAGATTATGAAAATTACAGATTCCAAGAAAATAATATCCAAGCTATATAAACTCATATCAAATACAGATTCACCAATAACAATACCAAAACTCAAATGGGAAAATTATTTAACTCTCTTCCACAACTCCGACTTCTGGACAGAAATTGGCCATAACATGTTTTCTATGACCAGCAATGAAACATAATAGATTCATACCTTTGCTTAGGGCACACTACTGAGTGGTATTTAAATATTAATCTACTAAAACCACCTTGGTTTGTTTTCAGGAGGGTTGGTATTTTGACCGCTTTAAAAGCATTGCCATCACAGACTCCATTAGACATACTATCTTAGGTTAACTCTTTAATTCCAAAGCACAGAAGGCTGAAAATTGTGGTGATTATTTGCTGTACCCTTCTCAATACCTGGTCAGTATAATATTTGAAATATTCAGACTGCAAAACTATTTACTCTTAATTAGAGCTGATTGATTAATCATTTTGAAATTAAAATTGCAATTTAACTGAATGTGACTTTCACTACATTTCAAGTAATCGACAACCAAGAGACAACGCTAATATTGGTGTCAAAGCAAAACAGGCTGCGTCACCAAATGTAACAAGCTGATTTTATTAGTAGTACTGTTATCATCATTAATTTTTATATTTTTTATTTACGTCCCCTCCTTTTCCCTTTCTTGCATCTCATAGACTGCATAAGTTGGAAATACCCACACTTCACACACTACAACCTCGTTAAACACTCTATATCCTGTTGTAATGTCATGTAACTGTTGTCTTGTCTCCCATGTTTGGTACTGTTTTGTTAATGTGTTGCTTTGTTTCAAAAGGCTACTCAATAAATGATGAAACTAAAAAAAAAAATTTAAAAACTTGTAAAACTAAGTGCCTACCTTGAAGAATTGTCTAAATTGTGGAACACATATGTTATTAAGCACTGCAGCTTATGATTATTTTCATTATTAATTAATCTACAGATTATTTTCTCAATCAATTAATCAGTTTGTCAAAAAATGTCAGATAATAGTGAAAGATATATTCTGTTTATATCTGTTTTGTCAAATTTGACAAAAAAAGAGGTTCACATTATTACTTGTAGTATTTGACTTTGCCAGTCTGGCAGTAATATTGTAGCAACACTGACAGCACTGGTTTACAATACTGTAAAACAGTATAACTCATTCTGAACGCTATGAGACTAACACAAGTATGAGAGCTCTGCTGAATGTTGTAATCTGCAACCTCACCGCAAGATGTCACAAAATCTCACATACTTCCCTTTTAAGAGCAGGCAGCTTAATGAGCAGATGTTATGAGCTAGCGCTAGCGTCAGCTCAAGCTAACTGTCTAAGATTAGCTAGGAGCTAAGGAAGCTTTACTGACCTACCCTTGTAAAGTTAGCAAACATGAGAAGTATTAGTAACTCTAGCTTTATTTTCGTATTGGAAACCTGAAACGCTTTGCTTAGTAAAGTTGGTTTTAAGGCTGCCTTCAGTTTTTCATTGTGTTTAGTTCATAAGTTTCGAGGTCACTGCTTGAACGGAAATAACGGTAACTTTAAATTAATCATTATCAACAACATTTATTTATTCAGGGAAAACCAGTTTATTGTAGATAAAAATTGCTGCTTGCGTCAACTGCCACCAGTGATACTCATTAAAACAAAATATGCTTCTATATAGAAATGAACGTTTGGGCTTAAGTTAAATGTTCTTCTCAAAGACAAAGAACTTAGCACCACAAACCAAACACTTACTGTTGTTTTGAAGACATTTCAAGGTCGTTCACACACTGTTCGCTTAATTTGGAACAAAAATATTCACCGCACTGCTTTGCAGATTTCATCCAAACCAACAAAGATGGCGTCTGGAAGGTTTTTTTTTTCTCTTTCGTTCTTTCTTTCTTTCTTTCTTTCTTTCTTTGGATGGGTTCCACAACCCAACCTGCACGGTGGGCGTGGTTTACGTTCTATTTAAATTCCGCAAACTAAACTTTTTAGCGTCATATTTACAGACATAAAGCAGTGAATTCCTAAAACCAAAGTGTTTTTCAAGATGTTAAATGAATATTGAGCTCCGGAGTTTGTATTAAATCATTCCATAAGGACGAGGCATCATATTTGGTTGCTGAATTTCTTCTGTTTTTTAAGATATTTTTCACTTTCTAAAAACCTGTAGTTGATGTCAATCTGCAGTACAGTTTGATAAGATCTGTGTGTGTGTGTGTGTGTGTGTGTGTGTGTGTGTGTGTGTGTGAAGACTTTAATGGGAGAAAGAGGGGAAGATGCGTACTACATGGAGAAGAAGTATGTGTTATTGGTTTAGGTCACCAGAGGTCAGTATTGCATTGTTGGCACACCGTTGCTTGCATCGTGCAGGCTCAGGCAATGGCGTGTAAGTATGGGATATACTGGTAAACACACAAATTTGATGTTCTTTTATGTTCCCAAAAATGACTTATTTTCCAGGATGAATATTGTCGTCAGTCATTGTTGGGTCATGGACCATGTTTCTGAGGTGAGTTCCGCCGTGTTTTCGGATGCGCAGTGCGCTTTGCTCCCGCTGCTGACTTGGACTATTGCAGCAGGACTGTCCGAGAGTGTAACGCTGGTGTCTACGAGACACTTCCACTGATAGCTGACTTATTACGACTTCATCGAATTGTTTCGCCATGGAACATCGGTGGTCTTTTGTCATTACGCAACGTCTTCTTTTCGACCTCTGCAGCGGAGGAACTGGTCTGAGCCCTCTTTAAAGATTTTTGTTTTTTATATATATAAAACTGCATTTACCGAGTAGCCTACATCTGCCACTTCTGAGAAAACAGCAAACGTAATTTTTTTTTGCCAATTAACCAGATGGACTCTGCTCCGGTGGAGGTATCAGCTTATTTTTGACTCTCACGGGGAAATGACTGACAACCAGGAAACCCCAGATGCTCAGGACACGACTCCGTCCGGGAGAGCGACCTTGCCGCTCCGGCCGCCTTGTGAGCGCCTTTCATGCCACAAGAGCAACGTGTGCTCCCGCTCCTATTTCGTAGTAGTAATGGTGTTTTTTCATGTATATATCATTAACGTTATAGCACTGCTGTTTTACGTGCACTACAGCAGCGGACAGGAACATGCGACCCAGAGTCGTGATGCTCCCAGCAGTAACCAGCGCCTTGAGTCTCGACGTCCGCCATCAAAACCTGTATTTCTGCGCGATGTTTCCCTCTCAAGAGTCGAGGGAATTAGAGTGAGTAACGTGAAGATGTTCTGTGTGCCCCCTCCCCCTTTCGCTGCGCCCCTCAAATCACCTCTGTTTTATGTCTAGGTGGGACATGTCCAGAGCCTGTCACTGGTGCCAGGGAAAGTGCATGAAATGCGGACTCTTAGTCTAAAACCTCTGCTGTTTGGTAAGAGCCAAAATGTGGCAAAAGTATTTACATGTTAAGGTTCAGCACACAGCCTTGTTTTTTCATCAAAACGTTCAAATACATTGACTAATATATGTGTGTGTATGCTAAGCTCAATCAAGGCCATTAAATCCTGTAGTACATTAGCTACTCCTCTCTGTAGCTTAATCTCAGTTTGTCTCTGTGTTTATTTCTGCAGAGATCCCTGGGTTTCTGTCCGAGGATGAGTGCCGGGTTGTGATGCAACTGGCACAGCTGAAGGGTCTAATGGAAAGTCAGCTAATGGTGCAAGAAGACCAGGAAGAACTGGCAAGGGAGCTCAACCTTAGCCCAGAGGAGATCTTCAACCTTCTTGATAACAACCAGGATGGGCAGTTGCAGATTCATGAGGTGTATGTCAGTTTGTGGATTGTGAGGACTAGTGTGTGACCAAGTTATTTCTTTGTTCAGAGCTGATGAACTCATCCTGTCTTTACTGTCACACCTCCAACAGATACTGACTCATTCTCGAGTGAGGGACGGCATCTGGCTCACACCTGAGAATCTTCGAGAAATCTACGCTGGGCTAAACGTTGACAAGGATGGCAATGGTAAGAAATCCACTTCATTGATCATTTTAGTTTTTAAACAAGATTATTAATTTTATTAGAGGAGTTACCAGTCTGTTACATACTCTTAAGCTGTTGTTAAAACACAAGACCAGGAAAGGTATACAGTAGGCCTACAGTATACACTGCCTTGAATATCTAGGGACAACCAACATTCATATTGGAAATTTCTACAGATTCTTCATTTGTCTGTTGTGTGTGTTTTAAATCCACTTAAAGTAAAAATGTGATATTAAAATAGGCTAAGCACTTTTACGTGAGCCATTAATATAAGTTATGATGATTATCCAAAGCTTCAGCAAGACATCAGAATTTATTTTATGTCCATTCTTGTATTTTGAACAGGTTTGTTGAGTCTGGAAGAGTTCAGGCTTCTGAGCAATGATGCCTTCCAGCGCTTCCTGCTGCAGCGAGGAGTGGAAAGGAGTCAGCTGGTGAGGAACAGCAGACACACCTGGCTCTACCAGGGCAAAGGAGCCCACCAGGTTCTCCAAGACATCAAGGCAAGGTTAGGAAGACGCACCGTTACTTAAGATTCATCTTTTATTTCTCTGATGCTGCCTTTTCTTGCCTTGCTGTAAATTAGCACTAGAAGGTATGCTTTTTTTTATTAAATGGCCAGTTTCAGCATGACAAGAGAGAATATTTTCCTTTTCCTAACAAAGAGTGACTCGCCTCACCCGGCTTCCGCCTACATTAGTGGACCTCAGTGAGCCACTCCAGGTGGTGTGCTATCAGGAGGGAGGGCACTACCATGCTCACCATGACAGCGGCCCTGTTTATCCTGAAACCGCTTGCACGCACACACGCCTCGCAGCCAACACCTCCACCCCTTTTGAGACATCTTGCAGGTGAGACCAGAGCTGCACAGTGTTGACTGGAATGATGAAAGGAAACGACTGAAATCTGTGAATCTTGATGTAAATCCATCCGTCCAGTGTGATTACTAAACTGTGCATTGACACCCCATTGTGACAGCTGGCATGTTAGTTTGTGTGACTCTGCCAGTTGGGAAACATTTGTGCGCTTGCCAGTTGTTTGTCAAGTGTTTGTTTGCACCATACATGTCTGTGTCAATTTAAATCTGTGTTGCACACTTAGGTACATCACAGTTCTCTTCTACCTGAACTCTGTTGATGGGGGCGGGGAGACCGCATTCCCTGTGGCAGACAACAGGACCTATGATGAAGTGGTGCGTAATTAAGTGCGGCTCTGGACGTCTGTTCGGAGAGCCCTGCAAAAGTACTGCGTGCATACTGTGCATGTTTTTGACATCACTCATTTGTGTGTCAGCATGTGCATGGGCCTGACATTAAACAAACTGTGTTGCTCAGTTTGTTTGTGTGTTTTAGTCTCTCATACAGAATGACGTGGATCTTTTGGACACAAGAAGGAACTGTGACAAGAGTAACCTGAGGGTGAAGCCTGCCAAAGGGACAGCTGTTTTCTGGTACAACTACCTTTCAGATGGAAAAGGTAGGATGACCATTAAAATTACAGTACAACTAAGCATATTTGAATGTTTATTTTAAAAGAAACATTTTAGTGGTCAACACATGGTGTGCCCGCACTGTCTTCAGAATTAAAGAAATTGTTTTACCCTTTAAGAATATACTTATTTGCTTTTTTTGCCCAGTGAGAGATGAGAGGAAACCATGCTTTTTTCTGTAGAGTTATGGCAAATATGAATATACAGACAACAGCTGGTTAACTTAGCTTAGCCCCTGTAGACAGAGGTTATGGCTCTGTCCAAAAAAATAACAAAATCCACCAATCACCCCCTCAAAAAAACTCACTTATTTTATTTAGTTTTATCTGGTTTTAATTCATCCAAAAAACATGATATAAAAACAAGGTGCAGTTTTGCTGTCATGTAATCTTCTCATCTAACTATTGCCAAGAAAGTGATTTAAACATATTTGTTTAACCAACCGCATTTAAAAATGCAATTGCAATCTCCATTTTACATATAATTTCATCAATATCCAAAATGCACACCTGTCACAATATGACTGCAATGAAAATATATAAAAGGTTATTATTATGTTTATATTTACTATGACTATATATCAGTTGAGGCAAGCATAGTGTATAATAATTTAATTTAAAGTTAATTTGTGGCTAATTTAAAATAATACTTTTCCAAACTGTTGTGTTAGATGAGAAAAAAACTACTTGTAAGTAATGTAATAATAATGTAACTGAAGTGCCCTTCAGAAAACAGAAATTATATAAAGGGCACTGCTGACCAAAGTTAAAAGAGGTTTATATCCTCAATAGGTTGGGTGGGGGAGCAGGATGAATATGCTCTGCATGGAGGCTGCATGGTCACTCGTGGCACTAAGTGGGTTGCCAATAAATGGATCAACATCGATCCAGATTACCAACGGCAGGCTCACTACCAGCAGTTGGTGTCACAGCAGCCAGAAGACGAGGACGATGGTCTGACTCTGAGCCCTGACATGCAGGGTACTGATATTCATCAAGACCTGTAGCTCATAAACCAAATTTATATGAAACTATATACAATCTACTTAGCCTTTCTCAGTCCTGTGCACAATGTTTTTGGTATGTCTGTGGCCAGCATGTAGAGGACAAGATTTATTCAGGGAATGAGGTCACAGTGAGTTTATGCAACTGTAAAGAAAGTTTTTTGTTAAATACTGTTTGGATTTTGCAATCTTGTTGTTTTTCAATCAATTATTTCAGATTTTAGGAATGTTGCACTAGAAACTCAGTGAAGGAGTTGAGACAAAAGCCTTCCTTTGCATGCACATGTTTTGCTGTTGCTAGGAGCAAAAACTGCACTTGAAAATTGAAATGGCAGCTGTTAGCATATCAATGTGCCACCTTATTCTTGCTGCCATCACCAAAAATGTAACGCATGTTGCCTTGTCTCTGTTTCTTGAATTCATTGTTGTTGTTTCTTTTCTGCCCTATTGTTCTAGATTAAAATGCACAATTGTTTGCATGTTTCATGGTATTATTTTTTTCTTAATTTCTCTAAAAATGCACTATGTCACTCCCCTACACTGAATAAACCTAAACTGTATCCTGTCAAAATTAGGTGTTAGTCTTCATTTTCATACCTTAAAGACAACATGTACAAATATCCATACAAGCAACAATAAAATGAAAGAGACAAACTGAAGTATTTCAGCATTTGTTGATAAATTCATATCTTATTATTAGCTTTGCACTTTGTCAAATACTTGCAACTAATAATTTACAAATAAAAATTTTTAATTTGTTTTATTCCCTCCAGCAGATATTGAAATAGTTGTTTTACTGGATGTCACGTTTGGATGAAATCCTTAAGGTTTTGTGCTGCTGTCCATTTCCTGAAATCAGACCATTTATTTAGAGAGTCATTTAGCTAAACTGACAGATTTCTTTATGCATCTTTCAATATGTGCAGTGGTTACATTGTGGTTGGCTTGTTCAGTGCTGACCAACTGTTAACTGTGTTTCTATACAGTGTATGTACAGGGATTAAGTCATTTATGCATTGTCTACCTTTAGTTACAATATTTGTTAAGATTCAACATTGGACTATCGAAACAAAGTGTCACCTGAGCATCTTACACACCTCTGATGGCTCGTATCTGGGGAATGATGTTGTTTCATGGTGATCCAAACAGTAGAGCACAGCATCATGAACGGAGGCAAAAAGATGTCTTTTTGTTATTGACTGGGAGAAGAAGCCACCAAGCTCGAATTGCTCCACCACGGATGCTGAAGAGAAGAGAGTTTAGAGGTCGAGTCATGACAAAAACAACAAAACCTTTTCATAAACCACAGGCTTAATGAGGTGAAGAGGTATTCACTTACCTTGACAACCAGCCATGTAGATGTCTACATCAATCTCACTGAAGTCTTGGAATATCTGCCAATATAACAAATACTGAATATTTCTTCTCATCAAAAGTCAACACTGCACCAGCCTTTAAAATACAGCGTTCGTATTTCTTCTCTATGAGGTGCTACTAACCCTAATCAACCCAATTATTCATCTCACGGTGAATTACCTGAATTAATTTAACTGTAAGAGAGTAAAACTTTAAATGAAAGTTAATAAACTCCATTTCATTGACAT
Source organism: Monopterus albus (assembly GCF_001952655.1). Lineage (NCBI taxonomy): Eukaryota > Metazoa > Chordata > Actinopteri > Synbranchiformes > Synbranchidae > Monopterus > Monopterus albus. The sequence continues at coordinate 35,883 of NW_018127916.1, forward strand.
AGGCATGTCAAAAATAAAAACAAAATCATGTCTTGACTAAACTTGACTGTATCTTTATCCTCAACAATTTAATTGTAAGTCAGGACAAGGTGATAGCAGACCTGTATTTACCTGTTTATATAAAAACACAACTCTTACATGCAGAAAAATCTCAAGGCAGCGTGTATACATTGCATATTTTTCCTCAAATTTCTCTTACATTATTTATTAAAAGGGTTTGATACCTAAATGTTCTCAAAGTATATGGGTCTCCATCTAATCCAAGAAACTGTAGTAACATTTGAGACATTTTCAATAATAGTTTACCTTTTATTTAATGGACACTGGCACCTTTTGTACTTACATTTTTCAAAGTCTTTATAGCCACTGTGTCCACGAAGTTAGTTGTGGACAGGTCAAGAATGATGGAGTGAATGTCCCAGGTCCACTTGCCCAGAGACCCAAGAGAGACCCGCTCCAGATCCTGACTCTGTGTGTCATCGCTGCTGGAGCCCAGAGTGGTGGTATCACTGTCATGAAGTTCAGACATCGACCCTAAGCTGGTGCCATCAGGATCTCCTCCTTTCAGGTATTCCCATCTACAGTGGCAGTCTGATGTTCGGGGAGCAGTAGGAATGACAAACACCGTCCCATTCTCCCTCTCTGTCCAGCCTTGACTTTCCTTGTCTGGTACATTTCCACTGATACATGTGTCTTTCCAGCTGCTGGGCTCTAACTCCACAGAGAACACCACTGACCCAGACAGCTGTTTAGCTGCCCTCTGTGCTTGTCTCTGAGGAGAAGGGAAGAAATTATGACATATACTATTGCTTTGTAGTTACATTATGTATACATTTCCTGCATGTTACCTCTCTCTTGGCTCGCCTCTTTGCCCGTCTCTCAGCCCTCCTTTCTCTGCGTTTCTGTTTGGCTTCCTGCCTCCTCTTATAAATAAGCATTTTACTGATGTCAAGCCCACTCTGAAGATGAATGACAAATAAAAACAAAACATCATTGGCATCTAACAAAAATATATCACTAATTGTTACTTTGGAAAAGATGATAGGGTGGAAATCTTAGCCCTTAAACTGGGAAAAATTGGAGCTGAACAATTAGTCAAGTGACAGAAAATTAACCAGCAACTATTTCGCTAATTGATTAATCGTTTCAGCCATTTAATGCAGAAAAGCCAAACATTTATCTGCTTTCAGTTTCTCAAATATGACCATTTGCTTCCTTTTTGTAACATGATAACTGAATATCTTTGTATAGGATCATATGCAATTTTTTTCTGAATGTTCTGACATGTTATAGCCAAAATGATCAACTTATTGATCAAGAAGACATTTGTCAGAATACTAACTAATGAAAATTATAACTCAGTTCAGCCTAGACTAGATAGGATTATTAAGAACAAACCTTTTCTTTCAGGGCCTCAAGGTAGAGCTCAGCATTGGCAAAATATACTGTAGCTGAGGAGCGGAATATAGTAACACCTGGAATCTTTCTTGCCTGCCAATTAGAAGGACACCCTTAGTGTTTTTAGCAGGCTTAATACAAAAAGTTTCATTTATTGTTTTACATCTTTCTGTGTTACCTCCCTGTGCGTCTCTACATCCACGTACAGTTCTGTACCTGGAACATTTCCCAGAACAGAGTATGTTGGCCTGAAGAATGTAATAAAAAAAACTTTGTACATTATGGTTGTGTACAGTATTTTACATAATCTGGCAGCGTAACCCACACAGTATGAAAACTCAGATACTACAGTGAGAAATAGGCTGAGCTGCAGATAAACCTTACAACTGTGTCCTGAAGATAACGGTAAGGAGTGCAAAGGTGACTGATGCGGCCAGACCCAGATCAAGATTGAGGAGCAGTGTCGACACCCAAGTGACCAACCACACCACCTGGAGGACACAGCATAACATGACTTCTTTAGGTTGACAATAACACCATTCCCATCTCAACATCAAAATCACTGCTTTAAAGGGTATTTTGAAATTATGGAAAGTCGTAATTCAAATCTCACCAGATCAATCTTGCTGCTCCTCCACAGTGTAACAATGTCAGAGTACTGCTGGAACATACCTTTCAGATTAACAAAGACAATCACTCCAAGGACAGCCTGAAATAAGAACACCCACATTTTTACATGATAAACTGTCCATCCAGAAATGTGAAAGACTCAAAACTGAAAATCCATTACATCACACAAAATCTATCATGCCTCACAAACATGTACAAACTGTGTAACTTAGTGTGTGCAGTAATGACATGCAGTTCAATAGTGGAACCTTTGGCAGCTCCTGAAACAGTGGTCCAAGTTTCAGTATAGTCACCAAGACAATTAGAGATGAGACCACTCCAGCCATCTGAAAGAACAGCAGAAAGGTTGTTTGTGATTTTCTTAAAATACTGAACAGCAATGTTAATGTTATTAGACTGCATTGCAGAGATGGATTTATTATATTCTTGGAGAATAGTTTGACTATGTGACACCATTTAGTGGTGACCTGCTAAGTCTCGTTTCCAATCATTTATTCATTTGGCATATTGTTTGGATGGATCATAAATACATTTGGTATGTTGCTGCATAACAAATTATTGAAGCTAAAAAATAACAGTAATGTTCTAGCATCGTTCTGAATTTCCACAAGGGTTTTACATATAAGTTGGTTCAGTCAGCCTTAACAAGGTCATATTCTTTGCATATTTAGAACAGAACTGTTGCATATGGAATGTTTACAGCAAAAAATGACTGACTCTCTCTATTTGTATTGTTGTTTTTGCAGTGTTGTCATTTCTGTTTTCTCACTTGTGTTTTTCCTCCAGTGGTCTCCTGGATGAGACTTCGAGACATGGAGGAGCAGACTGAATAGCACTTAAAGAAGCCTCCAACTACATTACTGAGACCCAGAGCCACCAGCTCCTGCAGCAGTGTGGAGACAGACACAAGAATTAGCAGAGGAATATACCAAATATACAAAAAATGAGAACAGTATTCGTAGAATTTACGATATTTGATGTGAGGGTTTACCTGGTTACTGTCCACCTTGTATCCATGTTTCAGTGCAAATGTTTTTCCAAGTGAAATACCTATGGCATATCCAACGATGGCCAGTGCAAAAGCTTCACCGATAACCTCTCCAAAAAGGCTAGCATCTGGTACACTGGGGGGACTTAAACTAGCACACAGGCAGGGGACAAGCAGATAGGTTAGTACTAACCTACCTGGGAATATGAGCAAGGAAAGAATGACAGCAGTAAGACTTAAATCCAAATGCGTACCCACTAGGAATTTCTCCAACAACTGAAACAGTGTAGTTGCTCTTCAAGTGAGCATACTTTGATATCAATGTTCCTGTCACAATCTGAAATGATCACAGAAAACAGATAAACACAGATATACACAAAGAAGCCACATTTTGTACATGTCAAACCTTCACTTATTAAAAATCTAGTAAATCATATTGTAGATGTACACCTAATTATTAGCCATAAATAATTCATTTTTGCTGCGAACTGCAAAAGGGCAGAGGCCTTTACACTACTGCTGATTCAGCTGCTTGGTTCCACTGTGTCTGTGCTTTTTGAGTGTTGCAACATCAGCCTCAGCACAACGCAGAGCTAATAAAGAGATTTCAGAAAGTGTGTCCTCATGTCAACTCACTGTGATGAGCTCCACTGGGATGGGCACTGGCAGCTTTGGACTGAGGAAGGAATTGAGCTCCTTGGCTGCAATTAGGAACACCATAGACACAGCACTGACCACTAGTGTTGGAAGATGAGTGTGTGGCAGCAGGGAGCAAACATCCTTCAGAGTCTGAAAATAAAAACAGGTAAAGCAGTGAGTTTTGGCTTGGCACTGCACTTGTAAAAACAAACAGGCACAACTGTTACTTTAGGATTATTGTCATGATCGACTGCACTGTGCTCAAACAAGTAATGCACTCACATCAGTAATATTGCATTACTCACATACACAAGTGACAGCGGACCACTAAACCTTGTGGGTGACACTCCAAAAATGTTCTTCAGTTGTGCCACCACAGCATGGCCTGCAGCAGCTGTTGTGTAAGCCCGCACCAGAGGTTCAGACAAGTACGTTCCCACAAATCCAAACTTTACCAAACCCAGTACCACCTATGTAAACATCCATGAATGAATACATGAGTTTTGGCAGCTGTAACCACAAAACAGGCCATAATTATTTCTGCTGGATGCTGTGTTCAGACCTGAATAAGTCCTGCTAGGACAGTAGTAGCAGCTGCCACCTGCACCCTGTATGAATCCCGGGCAGTTATGTCCACCTCACCAGTAATGTTGGTCCCATTCATAATGAGGAAGTCCATGTCCGGAGCAAGTCTCTCTGTCACACTGCCGACCATGATGCTGAGCACAGTAAATGTACCTGAACACAGTAAAGGATAGAAACTTATTACAGAGGTTATAATGGCCATGGTATAATGTCAATGTCTTTCTCTGCTTACCAATGGAGAGATGACGTGATGTTCCAAAAGCGAAATAGATCAGTGATGGGTAGAAGGATGTGTAGAGCCCAAATACAGGTGGTAATGAAGCCAGCAATGCATACGCCATACCTGTGGAAAGTAGGAGTCTTGTTTACAAACAAACATCTACTGTATACTAGGTTTATCATTAGTGAAAAAGAAATATTCTCCATTAGGACAGTAAATATTTTTACAAAATACTGTGTATGACAAAAACGTATAAAATTAAGTCAGAACTATACATGAGGTTTTTATCATATACCCTTAAGTCATAGAATTCAGTTTTTTTCTGCACTACTGTGCAGAAAACCGATATTTATTCATTCATTTTCATACCCTGTGGTAGGTGCATTATGCCCACACTGATGCCGGCAATGAGGTCTGGCATGCCATAGTCCCACACTGAGTACTTAGGCAGCCAGTATAATACAGGGAAGCTGCTCAACACGCTTCTTTTAAGTTTGGGAATTGTACATCTGGAAGAGATTTGAAGACAAAACAGAGACAAAAGTGAAAGTCTTCATACTGGTGGAAATTTGAAAGCATGTGTTTATTAAAGATCAGACCAGACATCTACAGTGCAGTCAGCAGCAAAGTCACAAAAGTCATCAAATTTGCCTTACCTTAAGGAGTCTTTAAGCCATTCAGTAACAGAAGGGCGAATGTCAGAGTATGTTTTTCTATGTGTTACCTCTTCCAGTCTCTGCTCATCCAGCACTTCCCTTTCTACTTTGTATTTCCCAAACCTGATTGTAGAGTCCATTGGGCTGAATCTGTCAAACTCTGTGCAACTTTATTATTGTACACTTTAGTATGCAGTATAGGAGTATAAAATTTATTCTAAAGAGGCTTGTTTACAGCAAACTGTCCAGCAAATCTGTCTACAAAGAGCAGATATTCCAATACTACTGTCACACAAAGAGCTGCATCTGCATATGTACACCATATTGCCTAATGGTTAACCATAATCAGGATGTTGTGGGCAGAGCCTCTTCATAGCAGCAATGGCTGACTGGAAAAAGCAAAGGGTGTAATTATAGTCTTAAAGAAGAAAAAGATTAACTGTGTTTAATTCAGGATGTATGACAAGTGTATTTCCATCCTGACAGTTTTTCCATTCAACAGCAAAAATGAAGCTAACGAACCATGACATCACCTTAACCTTAAATTACACTGGTTAAGTCTTTATTGAGGACTACATGTACTTCAGAACAAAATACTTAAAATATACTAAAGTAAATGGAAACTCCACCAGCAGCCAATTAATATCCAACACAATGCAGGCAAATCAGGAAGTTAAATGTATTTAATACTGACAAGCTTCATTATGGTCGGTGCAACAATGTCCAGGATTTAAATGTTAAAGATCAAACTTAATAGACAAGGTCTGATTTTGGAACATGTGGACATATAATATATACTGGGTCTTTAAGAGAGTGCTGTCATGAAATATGAGTCCAAGCTATGAGCAGTGCTTCATTTCAGTCATTCCCAAGACAATTGCATGTGAGTGGGGCAAACAAACAGTAATGAAAAATTAGCCAAAATAAAGCACAACATTGTGCATCAGTTACATTATTAGCAACAAACTAATTCACAGTATTTGTCACTGTCCCTGCTTAAAAACCTACTCTCTCCTTATGACTGAAACCCTTCTGACCTGCTTGTTGTCTGCCACAACATGGTCTATTTTTGGGTTAGTAGCTCAGAGTGTGGCAGCCAGGGAGGGGGTACATATCTGTCTCTTGCTATTGCCCCAGACCTTCTCTAACCCTCCTCAACAACACATGTAGCTTGTTGAAAAACATGGCTATTTACTGGTCTTTTTAGATCAAAAACGACAGTAGACAAGAGGTGCTGATGACTTTGGCAAGACCTTTTCAAAGGGACCCGTACGCTGCATGATGCAATCAACTATAAATTGTAAGTGTGCACAATAGTGGTATTTTGCTAGTATTTGTTATTGTAATAATCAGATTACTACATTATATATAAAGCCAATAAGAAAAATGAGTTATTTAAAACAGCAGCTGTTGAAGTATGATACAAAAGTGTTCTTATAGTTTTGTTTTTACTGCAGTCAGTACAAGGATGCTTTCAGTAAAATGCCTTAACTTTTGATATTGTATTGACTACTTACTCTTTTATCCACGAGTGAAGTGGTATAGCATTAACATACCTTTCCAAATCAAAACTGTTCATACGACTAAATAGTTTTTACTGTGCACTTATAAAAATGTGGTTTGATATGATACTGATGGAGGCTCATTTTTTTCGTTTTTCAGTGACAACTTTCTCACCAGTTGTTTGTAAGTTTCCTGTGTAACTTTGTAAATATTGCAAAATGGATTTTACAGCCAAACATGGGCTGGTGCTGCTCGAGCAGCTGAGGAGGATGAGGGAGACTGGGCATCTGACAGATGTGGTACTGGTGGCTGAGGGCATCAGCTTTCCCTGTCACAGAGTTATTCTATCTGCCTTCAGCCCTTACTTCCGTGTTATGTTCACATGTGGCCTGCGTGAGTGCAACAACAGAGAAATATTCCTGCGTGACACCTCCGCAGATAGCTTGGCTCTCCTCTTGAACTACATGTACTGCTCAGATCTTCCTCTCACTAACGCCAATGTACAAGGCATTTCGATTGCAGCTTTTCTCCTGCAGATGGATGACGTCTTTGATCGCTGTCAGCAGCACATGACCGAGAACATGGATGCCTCTAACTGCCTTGGTGTGTATTACTTTGCCTGTGACCTTGGTGCAGAGGAACTGGCTGACCATGCTAAACGGTTCTTGAGGAAACATTTTGTTCAAGTCTGCCAGAATGAGGAGGTCCTGGAGCTTGAGTCCCATCAGCTGGGGAAGCTCCTGACTTCTGATGACCTTAATGTTTCCCGTGAAGAGACCATCCTGGATGTAGTCCTTCGCTGGGTGAAACACAGTGCTCTGATGGAAGGAGAATTACGAATTCGGCACCTTCCAGAGCTCCTGAAGAAGGTTCGCTTGCCACTAATAAGCCCTGACTATTTAAGAGAGGTGATGAAGAGAAATATGGCCCTGCTGGCTGATGCTGAATGTCTTGAGATGCTGAATGCAGCCTTGGAGGCCACAGCGATTCATCCCTCAGCTGCACCACACAAACTAAAGCTGCGGTACGGCATGGAGACCACAGATCTGCTGCTCTGTGTCGGAAATGACAGTGGTGGGATTAGGTCAAGATATGGCAGCTATGCCGAGCGCAGCTTTTGCTACACCCCATCCACAGGCCAAACCTACTACATCACCTCACCTCGCTATGGAAAGGCTCTGGGGTACGTGTGTGCTGGGGCTGTGACCGAAAAAAATGTCATTGTTGTGGCAGGAGAAGCAAGCACACGCAGAATGTCCCAACAGAAGGATATAAATGTTGAGATCTACAGGTAAAACAAATATAAAGTGATACACTCTAGCAGTTGCTTGCCTCACACAGATGGTACAGATTGTTGCCCTGGGTTGCAGGTATAAAGAAGAAGCCCAAGGAAGCTGGGAGCGCCTGACGTCAGCAGAGTACCGTGATTCATATGCTCTGGGATCACTGGGTGACACTCTGTACCTGCTGGGTGGACAAATGAAGCTGAAGAACCAGTTTCTTATTACTAACTGTGTGGAGCGATGGTCCCTGCAAGGCGGACCGTGGCGAAGTGCAGCACCCCTGCCTTTGCCTTTGGCCCATCACAGCGTGGTCAGGATGAAAGATTGTCTTTATGTGTTAGGAGGGCGAACCCCACAGGTAATGTGAAAACATATACACGACCAGTCAAAAGTTTGGACACATTTGCCCTTTATATTCAAGGAGAAAGTGTGCCGAAACTATTAACTGGTAGTGTGTGTATTCATTTCTTCAAAACCCGCATTCAAATAAGTTCTTTTGAAATCTGGGAACTATTAACACATTTAATAAGAGCTCTTACAGTATGAGCATGTAACTCTTGTCTGACTGCACCTGCTCCATTTTGTCATACCCTTCCTCCCCTTCAACCATCCAGTCATACCGGATGGATGATGAGCCAGACCGCCTTAATAACCGCCTTCTGGAATATGATCCAAACACAAACAAGTGGACAGAACTAAGTCCCATGAAGTACTCAAAGTACCGCTGCAGTGCTGTGGTACTCCATGGTGAAATTTATGTGATGGGTGAGATAATTAGTTCAGTTAACTTTGCTTGTAAAATAGCCAGTTCAATGTACAATCCTAGTAAGGCCCATGCTTTGCATTATTACATGAATGTCATTATTCAGCCAAATAACTGAATTGCATTAGTTTCTGTAAGAATTTATTTAAAAATGCACTATTTGGTAAAAACAAACAAACCTCTTCTGCACTTGTAGGAGGCATTGGGTGTGAAGGTGTAGATCGTGGCCAGTCACGGCATTGCCTTAGTGCTGTGGAAATCTACAACCCAGATGGAGATTACTGGAGGGATGGACCTCCTCTCCCATGTGCACAACTCTCACTACGCACCAATGCCTCTAATGCAGGAGCAGTGGGAGGCAAGATTTATGTTTGCGGATACTACAAAGGAGCAGGTAATGAAATGAAATGATATCCATATCTAATGGAAAAAGGATGTTTTTGAAAATGATTGTAATACACCTCTGTGGCTTAACTCTCAGATCGTCATGATGATATAACCAAGGATATTTTGGAGCTGGACCCATGGGAGAACAGGTGGACAGTGGTGGCTCGGTGCGCTCTGATGCATGACAACTACGACGTCTGCTTAGTGGCAAATCTCAACCCCAGGGGACTCATGTCTCCACCTGCAGACTAAGTAAAACCATGACCCTGTCCCTCTCAGATCAGACCAAAGTCTGTCTGGGAAAAGTAGGAAATTAATAATTAAATTAGTTGCACATGCACTGCTGGGCCAAAGACTTTTCAAGCAGAAAAGGTTTTGCTCTGCATTAATGAGGATCTGCAGATAATGATTTGCACACTATGAGAATACATAGGTCATTTGCAAATAGTTTTTTTGTTTTGTTTTTTTAAATACTGTATAAGAACCTGCACAGAGTCATCGCATTAATCCTGCAGCTGAATGGCACAAAGCTGAAATTGTATGATCAGCAACACCATGAAATTATTTCCTTTGACATTACACAGAGTACTGTGTGGCTTTGATGCAAATCATACCAAAATACTGGTATTTGGTTTATTACAGGAAAAATTAGTCATAATGACTTAAGGACTACACTAAATTGACACTTAGAACATAAAGTATATTGTAAATAAAAAATATTTTAAATTGTACAAATTTTTGTGGCATGTTTGCTAAAGTAGAATACAAGTGTTTGTGTGCTAATAAATATGCACCATTATGGAGCATGATTTTTGTAGTTTGAACACAGATGCATTGAATTGACACCTGAAATGTACACTAAGCTGCCAGGAATCTAGGCACACATGGTTAAACACTAATGCATCAACTCAGTAGTAAATCCTTCCCAAAGGTTATAATGTTCAGATTTTCTACTTTATGACCATTGTGAATTTTGCAGTTTGTGGTGCTGCTAAACTGTACTATGTTTTACTGAGAGGTGTTTCTGGAATGCATTGATTTTGTGGTGTGGACAAATATTTAAAACTACTTACAGAGAAAGAAACAAGGTAATTAGGAAAGGTTGTCTGCCTGAAAAAATTATATTATAACACAATGCATCTTTACAGGGTCAAAATTCAAAAAATGGATCACAGATATTATAGGAAAATGTCAGACAGCAGTAATGATAAATACATTTTGTTCGCAATAATTATTTCAGAAAATTGTGATTTGGTTGCAAAGCCTTTCAGTTTATTTCCAATATGGGTCAGCAGCATTAATACTGAGTAGGTTAATTTTAAAGTCAGCAGAGATGCTTAACGGTCACAATGCCTTTTATAACAGCAGAATAAAAACTATAAAAAAAAATATTTAAAACTTTTAATGTGTAATACTCTAACTTAACTTACTTGTCATTAGTACCTTTTTACACCCATGCAGATAAAAAAAATGAGATTATCAGTGAGTTCTTCTGTCAACAAAGTGAACAACAACAATTAAGAGACTATAGTCCACAAATAATTATAAATATAATAATTAAACATTTTGGGGTTTGCCTCAATACACAAAATGTAAAAAAACAAATTCACTGAGTACTTTACTCATCTTCTAAAAGGCCTAAATCAGAATTGCACTTTATGTCAAACAACTGCCAGAGGCCACCGGGTTTCACCGGGGTCTTCATCTTGGACTCCGCTGAGATGGGTTTGATTTCTTCAAGGCAATCCGAGCTGTTGCTGTCCTGAGACCAGCAGCCGTGAGGGGTGATGACACACCCCGCAGTTTCATTGGACCTTGTCTCCCTTTTCAGTGGAATCACACAGTCTGGGTTGAGACTGCCACAGCTGACTACCTTGTGCTCATGAATAGGTTTTGAAACTTTCTGCTTTTTGTCACAGTTCATGCAAGGTTGACAGTTTTCATCTGAAACAGTGTGCCTTCTTTTCTGTGAGGGCACCAGTGGTCTGTTTTTGCCCCTCCTATGGCCTCTCTGAGTGAACTTCCTCTTTCCTACAATGCGTCTGGAAGCTTGAGGATGAGCTTCACCCTGAACATGTACAAGGCTGTATGATGGAGATACAGACTGTGCATCTTTAAGCTTATTATCAGGCACGATGTTGGAGAGTGATTGTTCCAGCTCTGGTGATGTCTGGATGGCACTATCCATTACTCTCTCAGGACTGGGTTTGATTGAAGGCACTGAGACAAGAGTGCTGAGCATCTTTATGGCCTCTTGAAGCAGGTTTCTTTCCCTCTCCTGCTCCTCTCTCAGACTATTCTTTAAGCTTTGCAGGTTTGAACCAAGTTCTGCTGTACCATCACCACTCTTGAGGAAAAAAAACTTATTTCACAAATCAAATATCTACCAGCAAACAAAATCTTATGTCACTGAAAACATAGCTGCCTACATCATAAACTGCATACTATTCACCTTTTGCACCCTCTTCTCCAGCTCTGTCAACACCTCTTTCTGAGAGTTAATTTTACTCAGCAAAGTCTCGAACTGCTGGGACATGTCACTCTGAAGACTGTTCAAATTATTTTGCACTGAGATGAATGAATAAAAAGAAAAATAAATTAACAAAAAAAGTAATTAAATCTTTCATCTTACTGCACTGTAGTCAATAAAATGTAAAAATTCTGGAACCAAACAGTAATCTTCTGCATTTAAAGACATCGCTCATGACTAATATTTAATCACAAGAGCACCATCTACTGGTAATAAAAACTGCTTGCTCATTGTCTTTTAGAGGAATAAATTAACCACATCAACAGTATGCAGAAACCAACTTTCAGTCCACTAATCTGAATGAATAAATCCATAGCGATCCATTAGGAAACTTACATGTTGATGCAAAAATGTCAAATTTCTCAGCGACTGTTTGGCACACAATCATATTTTTCTCACTGCCAGCAAGCAGTTGTTGGATCTGAAAAACACTGCAGTGTTTTAAAACTAGAAAATACAAAGTATAATAAAAAAAACTGAATGGATGTTACACTTACATCATTGAGAGAATTTCTGATATGCTGATATTCTTTGGCTAAAAGATCACTGTTAAAGCAAAAGGTGTAACTGTGAAAACATGACAGGTGATTATGCCAATGTTTTAAAATCACCCCACAAGTGTGAATTCACTCAGAGTTCCTTGTTTCAAGTGATATACATGTACCTGTCAGTTTTTTCTTTTGCCTTTTTCCTGTCCTCTTCAAATTTATCAAGTATCCCAAAAGCTCTGGCTTTGTCCTTCAAGTTTCCAAACAGGAGAGGTTTAGTGTGATAACTGCTTACAAACTTTGGGTCACTTGCCTAAAGAGTGGCAAAACACAGAGGTTAAGACATATAAAACAAACACAAGTACAGTACTGTATTTTCATATAATCAGAGATGATAAAAAAACAGGTTACTTTTTTAAAATCAAGTCTTACTGGTTTCATGCAAACAAACAAGAAGGTTATGCAACATGAAATTATCAATAATGAGATGTCATCTTTTCATACAACAATATTCTTCCATAAAGCACACCAGCTTAGTGATTTGCAACACAATAGCCCAACACAATGAGAGATATTACATTCTGTATTGATAATAGACTTAATAAAGGAACAAAAGCACAAAAATTGTAGCCCCATAAATGATAGAACTTTTAACAAACATTCAAATTTCTAGAGCATTATCTGTCTCGTTAGACCTGTTATTTAGGTCACTTATTTAACTTACATGCAAATAGCAATGCCATTAAACCAGTGGGGCTTAACCATGTATTGGGATAGTAGAAGATGTTACTAACTGACCAAGAACCACTTACTAGATGAACATAGTAAATCTCACCTCTTGTGAACTATGTTGGGAGTTCCTGGATGACACACTCATATCTTGAGACATGCCCTGAGAATTTTCAAGCCAAAACTGAGACCCGAAAAATAATTGAGAGTCTGTGAAACCGGAGTAGCTGCTGGTAGCCACATTTCTGTTGAAGAATGTTTTGACCCCACCAGTTTTGATGAGTACCATTAAAGAAAACATAAAACATAAATAAAAAATATAGTTTGTACAGGATAACAGAGCAATTGTTTGTTGAATTTTGCTAAGTAAGCAAAGGTCATGATAATGTAATTACAGTTTCACATTTAAAAATGAAAACAACCTAATATATTTTCATATTAAAAAGAAGTAACAGTTTAGCTAACCACCTGCTAACAGCTGGGATGCTCAGCATTTCTTTTATGTTCTTCGCATGATTCATTGCTTCTGGTTACCTGTTTGTAAAGATAACAACACTGTCACGGCAGCATTAGCTAGCCATGTTCTCTTAGCATCAGCACAGCAGCTGACAAATGTGTTTGCGTCTCGCGACTTAACGCTGGGTTAGTTAGCATTAATCTAGAAAATGCTTCCTTAGCTAAATTACGCTAACTTCTTCTTCTGTTGTTTAATGGCGGCTGGCGAACAGCTTTACACTAACTTTAACTAATTGACACAATCAATTTAAACATTACCATAAACTGTTAACTTAGCAGTATTATCAACATCTACCACATGCTAAAGATCTTCAATGTGGTAGAGGTACCTAATCACAAAACACATTTAAACGGACTCACAGATCACAAGAGACTGTGGCGAAGATGGGGCAGTTAAAACTGCTGGTATGCGCACGAGTCTTTAAATATCCCGCCACATGGCCTACCAACGCGAAGCCAGGCTGCATTCGGGTACCGTCGAAAAAGTCGAAACGGCGACAAGGTAGGACCAAACAAACGTCGACTGTGTCGTTTGTTTTAGAGTGAGAGTTTCTTTTTCGGTGTTATTTATTTAGATGTGGGGACTTTACATTGTAAAGTACACAATATCCAGTGCGTTTTCTCTTCTTGTAGCAAAGTTGGCATGCTGGTGGAATTTCGGCAAAACGGTATTTGCGTGACTGGAAGGCCAAGATCTTCAAACTAGTGCTAGAGGTTTCCAGTTAATTTAGTTGATGTTGAAGATGTCAATCTTTGAACTTTCTCATTCAGTTTATGGAAAATATCCTGACTATGGGTATGATTTTTGAGGCTGTGACAACTTTTTAACAGTGGCGTCACTTCAGCCATCACCTCATCTTTTCTTTGCTGGTACCTTGTGCCAGCCATTTCCTTCCCTTGTTATACCCCAGTTCTTTTACTGGACAGATCTGAGAAAGGAAGGAGTCCGACTTTCTTGATTTTAGTGCTGGTTAATTTACAAATACATACATACATACATACATACAGTGCCTTGCAAAAGTATTCGGCCCCCTTGAACTTTGCGACCTTTTGCCACATTTCAGGCTTCAAACATAAAGATATAAAACTGTAATTTTTTGTGAAGAATCAACAACAAGTGGGACACAATCATGAAGTGGAACGAAATTTATTGGATATTTCAAACGTTTTTAACAAATAAAAAACTGAAAAATTGGGCGTGCAAAATTATTCAACCCCCTTAAGTTAATACGTTGTAGCGCCACCTTTTGCTGCGATTACAGCTGTAAATCGCTTGGGGTATGTCTCTATCAGTTTTGCACATCGAGAGACTGAAATTTTTGCCCATGCCTCCTTGCAAAACAGCTCGAGCTCAGTGAGGTTGGATGGAGAGCGTTTGTGAACAGCAGTTGTCAGTTCTTTCCACAGATTCTCGATTGGATTCAGGTCTGGACTTTGACTTGGCCATTCTAACACCTGGATATGTTTATTTGTGAACCATTCCATTGTAGATTTTGCTTTATGTTTTGGATCATTGTCTTGTTGGAAGACAAATCTCCGTCCCAGTCTCAGGTCTTTTGCAGACTCCATCAGGTTTCCTTCCAGAATGGTCCTGTATTTGGCTCCATCCATCTTCCCATCAATTTGAACCATCTTCCCTGTCCCTGCTGAAGAAAAGCAGCCCCAAACCATGATGCTGCCACCACCATGTTTGACAGTGGGGATGGTGTGTTCAGGGTGATGAGCTGTGTTGCTTTTACGCCAAACATAACGTTTTGCATTGTTGCCAAAAAGTTCGATTTTGGTTTCATCTGACCAGAGCACCTTCTTCCACATGTTTGGTGTGTCTCCCAGGTGGCTTGTGGCAAACTTTAAACAACACTTTTTATGGATATCTTTAAGAAATGGCTTTCTTCTTGCCACTCTTCCATAAAGGCCAGATTTGTGCAGTATACGACTGATTGTTGTCCTATGGACAGAGTCTCCCACCTCAGCTGTAGATCTCTGCAGTTCATCCAGAGTGATCATGGGCCTCTTGGCTGCATCTCTGATCAGTCTTCTCCTTGTATGAGCTGAAAGTTTAGAGGGACGGCCAGGTCTTGGTAGATTTGCAGTGGTCTGATACTCCTTCCATTTCAATATTATCACTTGCACAGTGCTCCTTGGGATGTTTAAAGCTTGGAAAATCTTTTTGTATCCAAATCCAGCTTTAAACTTCTCCACAACAGTATCTCAGACCTGCCTGGTGTGTTCCTTGTTCTTCATGATGCTCTCTGCGCTTTAAACGGACCTCTGAGACTATCACAGTGCAGGTGCATTTATACGGAGACTTGATTACACACAGGTGGATTCTATTTATCATCATTAGTCATTTAGGTCAACATTGGATCATTCAGAGATCCTCACTGAACTTCTGGAGAGAGTTTGCTGCACTGAAAGTAAAGGGGCTGAATAATTTTGCACGCCCAATTATTCAGTTTTTTATTTGTTAAAAAAGTTTGAAATATCCAATAAATTTCGTTCCACTTCATGATTGTGTCCCACTTGTTGTTGATTCTTCACAAAAAATTACAGTTTTATATCTTTATGTTTGAAGCCTGAAATGTGGCAAAAGGTCGCAAAGTTCAAGGGGGCCGAATACTTTCGCAAGGCACTGTAAAAATTACTGCAGGTAGTGCAATGTAGGCCTAACTTCACAAAGGTTTATTCAGCTACTGTACAATGCTGACAAAATACTAAAGTACAGCTAAAGCTTATATATGTAAGGCTCCTGACAAAGGATCTCCCAGTTCTCCCAGGTCATTTTTCACAGAAACACCTTTTTATATTACAGTCCACACCAACAACACAGTAGTTTTGGAAAATAACTAAGTACATTTACT
>NW_018127916.1:52236-52481 GCF_001952655.1 Monopterus albus
CTAAGATCCTGTGGGACTTCCAGATACAAACTGACAAACTGGTAATGGCCAACCAACCGGACATAGTAGTGGTGGACAAACAGAAGAAGAAGGGGCTAGTGATAGATGTAGCAATCCCAAGTGATAGCAACATCAGGAAGAAGGAACACGAGAAGCTTGAGAAATACCAGGGGCTGAAAGAAGAGCTAGAAAAGATGTGGAAGGTGAAGGCACAAGTGGTTCCCGTGGGAATAGGAAAATTGGGG
>NW_018127916.1:52509-57502 GCF_001952655.1 Monopterus albus
ATCTATCTATATATAGATATATAAATAAAAGGATTACAGAACACAACCCAGGGCTCCCTCCTTCAGACAAGCTGCTGGAGAAGAGCAGGAAAAAAGCACACGGAAACACAGAGCCTAATACATTTATCAGTTTTGGGCTAACCCCTTACACAGATGTTCATACCTTGTGAAAATAAGGCCAGTAGAAGCTAGGACCAAATTAACAGCAACAATATATTAATTATTATTCCTAAATAAACAATACATACCTTGCATAGGCATGTGTGAAGTTCCAGTTTGCCCTGCATCATTTAAATCCTCTGGATGCTCAGAACAGAGGTGTCAACTCTGATGATGTGTTAGGAAATGCCAGATGTTGGTTTCCAACGTTACATTTGACTGAATTGGGCTGCAAAAGCTCAAAGTGCTCCCACCCAAGCGACCTTGTTCTCTTTATTGTTCCAACCATCATCCAAATCAAGAAACAACAACAAATCGATGTTCCTTTAAAAATCGTCCAAATCAAACTCCCTCAATATCAAATAGGTTTGTCGGACTTTTATTGTGTTAATCGGAATGTAAATACATACAGGTCACAGGAATCACTGACCGAGGATCAGCCCAAATTCTTATTTGGTTATTCAGATAGTATAACTGTCAACTAAATCAACTGATCGAAGATCAGCAGTTGTACGTTCCATCGGCCCCCTAGCGGCGAACCGCTGAGATTTGAAACGTTTTATGGACCAATGTGCAACAGTCACGTGACTTGGCCGTTCAGATACACGCATGCGGCAGCGCTTCGAGACGGAAGTGTCGCAAGCGGTTAGAAGCGTGTTTATATGCTGTTTCGAGTCCACCCATCACTATAGTGGAGAGGTGTGTTGATGACAGATTTGCCAATAAATAACGTTATAGACGGCTCTGTAGTGATACCTCTGCGTCGCATGAGACCTGACGTTGATTAAACCATAACTAGTACTGTGGTCAGGCCAAAGCGTTTGTCCGGTGAGTAAACTTTTTGTGGTTCTACATTCACCTTTGTGCAAGTACTCAGTCTGTGCCTGTAAACATAACGTTATCCGACGATGTAAAGAAGATTCAACGTTAGATATATGAGATCAGCCTCTCTAACGCTGACATCGTTATTTCAGCTTTGACTGCTAGCACAGTAACTTCATCCTAGTGACAGGTGTTAGCTAGCTACACACCTTGGTTAACGCTACAGCTGTTTGCATCCTGTAACGTTTAAGTGATGTTAGCTGGTTTCATACGATTTTTGACAAACTAGCTAACTTACAAAGGCGTTAGCCTTAAAATAAGTACATTGTATTTTAAAATGAACGTGAAAGAGTTGATTTTTCGTAACTACAGACAGAATAGTGACTAACGTTAGTACTTAAGTTTTGCTTAAGACCGTCTCCTTATGAATATTTAAACAGTTGTGTATTATTCATTTTTATACTTTGAATGCTATGATAACGTTAGAGCTGCAGCTTTTGTCAATTAATGGATTAAACCATAGAAAGAAATGTCTAAATGCAAGAAGTAAAAAAAAGAGCTCCCTAAATACAATATAGTCTATAATGAGCGAATTTTGGTTTAAATAACTATATATTTATTTGAAGGATAAGTAACAAAACTATTAATCTGGCCAGGCATTTGGTGCTAACTTTCAGTACTTCAGTTATCGTTTTTATTGCTAAAGACGTATTTCATTTGGTACCAAGAAAATATGCAAGTTTGATAGCCGGCCATCATCATTCAATTTCGTTTTGACAATCAACACTAGTTTCTAAGATAAAAAAATGTTCTGAAGCTTGTTTAAACTGTTCTCTTTATCCTTATAATGACGCTGTAGAAGACATTTATATGTAATGTCAGGAAACACATGATCTCTAAAACAAATGTGATCATTCTTCTTTGTTGTGAGACTAAATGGGTAAATGTATGTGTCCTGCTATGTGCCTAGTCAAAGCGACTAATATACATCTAATTCAAGTCTTTTTGATCTCCAAGGGCTCGAAAATGACTCTGTCATTCCTTTTGGTCTTGGCTGCTACTGTGATTCTTATCAGACCCGAGACACCTGTAACTAAGGTAGAAAATGAAATGCTACCCAACCAAATGGCCAATGTGTGTCTTTTGTTCAGGCTACACTGATTTGTTAATCTGTGAACACTGCTGTTTGTAGGCCCTACATCAGAACACACTTGAGTGCTGTGGCGAGAAACCAAGAGTGAACTATTCATGTTCAAATGACACTCACTGTAAACCAGGTAATGTGGTTTTCAATGACTTAGCGCTGACAAGTGAGTAAAGTTGTAAACCACATGCAGAGCATAACTGACCTTTCACCATTTTAACATCATTATTTTTATCACAGCTGTAAGATGAGTCATAGAGAAAGGATGTTCTGGTCATTAGTCAGTGTATCTTGCATTATTCAGAACAATTCAGATTATTCACCAGATGCACTAAAATGGGGCCATTTATTGAGCTGTTCACCACCTTTTGGATAAATACTGTCCAGTTTCTATTCTGAAGGTCTAAATGATTAATTTGAAACTTTAAAAAATGTATTAGTTAGGGCAATAGTTTTTTTTTTTTCATTTAACACTAGCAAATGTATTATAAATACATATGGAAAATAATGAGCTTTCTCAATGAACAACATAAAGTCTGAAAAAGTGACAAGTAATGTGATATATATAGTCTTCCTTTGTATTCTTCAGGATGCTTTTTACGTGTCCTTGAGAACAGCAACACTATTTGCATATTCTGTGATTCAGCAGCTGTGGATTTGGAGAACATAACGGTCTGCACCTACAGTAAGTCATCTACTGACTGCTTTTAAATAAATAAAAAGCTGAATGTCACATTGTCTTTGTTAATCTGCTCTTTTTCTATGGTTTCTAGACTACACAGTGGAGAAGAAGAATCATACAACTGTAACTACAGTCATTCCTAAAATTGGTAAGATATTGATATTGTACAGTCACTATGTATATTTGACCTGTGCTGCCATCTGTATACAAGTCTTAATTAGAACAAAGCAATGTTCATTTAGTTTTAAGGATCACTGAACATTTTAAGGGCTAATATAGTCCTCATTTGCTGCGTTTGAAATGTAAACTGTAAAGACTATGATAATAATATTAAGATATCGTAAATGTCTGCAGCAACCGATAAGATATTTGTCAAGTTTCTTGACAGCTGTTTCCTGATTCGTGCTGTTTGTGTGCACAGGTGGCCCAGGCGTGACAGCCTCTCTGCTTCTAGGAACACTGTTGCTAAGCCTGTTCCTGATCCTGTCTGTTGCCTCTTTTTTCTACCTCAAACGCTCCAATCGACTCCCGAGCATCTTCTATCGCCGCAACAAGGGTAACCACTGCATAGTTGTGACACGCTGACTGATTATACAAACAGAATTTTGTTGAAGCTGAAATAAGAAGCCCTGCAGCTCTTGCTCACCCACCATGTCCATTAAATGCTATACAATAAAGCATGTAAGTCAGTGATACTCATCTTATGGTCCGCGATAGGGTGCCAGCTGGCCACTGTCTTAATTCACAGTGAAAATAAATTCAGGGTGCAAAAGGGTGACACTTCGTTTCTGTAAATGCACATTGACAGTGTTGCGTGGTGTCGTGTCACATGTTGTCAGTGTGTTTGGCCTTAAGTTCAGAGACACTTGACGTGCATGGGGCTGCTGCTTTTTGATACATTTCTTCGCAAAGATGAGTGAGGACAGAAAAACGTAGAAAGCTTGACAATGAAAAATGGGGAGAGGAATTTGTCTTTATTTTGCCACCTCATGCAAATCCTAAACCATTGCATTTAATATGCCAAATAACAACTGCTGTATGCAGCTGTCTTAGCAATGGTTGCTATCACGAGATGAAACATACTACCTTCAGTATAGCAACCCCCCTGGTAGCACAGCAAGGAAAGAATATTTTAACTTTGAAGTTGTCTTATTCAGCTACATCAATAAACCTAACAACTGCTGCTGCAAAGGGGACTGCTGCTTTGCTTCGTGTAACTTGGGAACTAGCCAAGAAAGGCGAGCCATATGTGGAAGCTGAACTTGTTCAAGTGTGCACTTTGGGAATTGTGGAGTTGTTGTTTTCACAGTGTTTGGATCAACCTAAATATGCGAGTCAGGTTTTTCACTGATGAATCTAATTAAGGACAAGACTCACAGATTGGCATCTCAACTAGTGCATGCACACTACCTTGACATCTTGCAAGCATGCAAAGGAAAAGAGATGCAGTCCCTCACACTAAGCAGGTATAGTTAAGAAATGACACAGTATGATGCATATGAACTCGTACCATTTGAACATTTATAATCCCATAAATGTGAATGTCACAGTAACAGTTCAAATACAGCATACTATTAATTTTGTTCCTGGTAGGAGCAGTTTATGTCTATGGTTTGTACATAGGAATCATTTCAACATTTCAGTGGTTTCATCATGAAAGAGGCTATATAAACTCTCAAATGTAACCAAAGCATTTACAACTAAAATTCAGTTGGATCCTATTAAATGCAGTAAAATAATTAATTTCAAAGAAAGATGAGTTATGGGCCTATATATGTCTGTTCATTTTATCTAATAAATATTGTTTATTAAGTGGCATGTGGCCCCCTGTCATTTTGGAAAAGTGGCCCCCGGGCAAAGCAAGTTGAGTATCTCTGATGAGACTCCTTGAAGAACATGGAAAACACAATGTTATTGCTTTGCTTTAGTGATATTGTTGATTTCCAGTCAGATGAGATGTAACATTATTTTATGTACTTTTACAGCCTTCACATTCCAGCCAAGTGAGACAGTAAGTCAGTTTTCTTGTTTGTTTATAGTTAATCCCACACAGCTGTACATTCAGAGACTGGTGTTAATCTGTTTATTGTAACCTGTAATGAACAGTTATCAAAAGGATAGTTAAAATTCCTTTGTGTTTTTTTTGTTCCTCCCCCTTCCAGGCTGTCATGATTCCCTCCTCATCA
>NW_018127916.1:57558-100300 GCF_001952655.1 Monopterus albus
CAGGTTATAGTATTGTGTGAAGCTAGTGAGTAAATCCGAGCAGTTAAAACATTATCCAGGACTATTTGGCAATGCCAGTGAGGGTTTTTAGTCTTTTTGAGGAGTGTCGTATGCACAAAAGAGGTGATCTTGGATATAAGGGACACATAAGACATGCTAAATGGGGGTGCAACGGACAGCTTCAGTGCATGTCTCCTTGTTTTTTTACACATATGATTGTATGTTTTTGTATTTCTTTTGAAGTGAGGAAGCCAAGATATGTCAGAAGGGAGCGGCCCTCTGCGTCGTCAGCAGTGAACAGTGCCACCACCTTACCCAGCACATCCACTACTAAAGTCTATAATGTGTAGGAAGAGGGATGGGCATACTGGTGCAGGTAGGAGAGGAAGCTCAGAAAGGATGTTTGATTTTCTTCTCTTGTGAAGGTTCAGAAAAGTGAAAAAGACCAGCTGACTTGTGGCCAAATTAAACCGTAAATGCAGCTGGTGCATTTACTCGGTGTATTTTAATGAAAACAATCAGTACCCAGTCAGACCATTTTAACTCATTCACATTAAATTCATTTTTGTTCTTTGAAAATAAGCAGACACAACAATAACTACAAAATAATCCAGGAAAAAGTTTGAGTATTTGTTCATTTGAAATATCACAAGCCGAAGTGTATTTCCTGTGCACTCCTGCAGCATTGCTGTGATGAGTCATTCATCTCTCAGTCAAAACACTGTTATTAGGCAGTTTATCTGTTGTTTGACAGGTACAGTATATTCAGTTGACTTTTTAAACTTGGGCAATGAAAGTGTGACACATTGATAAAGAAATACTTCAACATTTAGGGAAATGTGCTTACAAAGAGAAGATGCCACTCCCTTGTCTGTAAAGTACATATGAGGCTGGAGCCACCAGCCAGTTAGCTTAGCTTAGCACAAAGACTGGAAAAATTAGGAACAGCTAGCCTGGTGCTCTCCAAAGGTTTAAAAAAAAAAAAAGTTGTACCTGTAAAAATCAGTAATTAACGCGTTATATCTCTCAAACTGCTCTTTATTTCCTGAGAACAGCTGGAATGTAATCGGCAACATCAAACTTTTTTTTGTCCCCTTTTGATTTTTTTTTTTTTTAAATTGGACCTAATGTGTTCATTAGCAAACTTTAGAGGTGCAGGAGGTTGATTTTTGTTATCTTTGTACAGAGTGAGGCTGGCTGCCCCTCATCTGTTTCCAGTGTTTGTGCTAAGCTAACATCTCCTGACACATTTACGTTCTATATCGATCCTCTCATCTGAGCAAGAAAGCAAAAGATGCATTTCCCAAAGTGTACAACTGTTATTTTAAGTGATCGGTTTCATAAATATGTGGATTTGTCTGTTTAAACTCAAGATGGATCCAGCCAGTGACCAAGCTGACAGTGACACTGATTTCTGGGACAAAGTGACGTCACTATGATGACATAATTATTATTTTAATTTTTTTTTTTTGCACGAGTACTACTTATTTGCACTTTGTAAAAAAGCACTGACTTTTACTTATTAGAATCAAGCCAAGTTTGTGTCTAGTAGCATTGGTATTCTTCTGGTGGACCAGGACGTTTTAGGGAGAGTTACTGTAGGAGCCGGATCGATGATTGATTAATTGATCTGTTTTATTTTGTTTCATATGTATTTAATTTTGTGAGCTCAGCCAAGGTGAACGTATTTCACGTGTACAACAAACACAGCAGCCCCCTTTTACCACAAAATCCTGTTTTCTTATCATATGAAGTTCTGTGATCCTTCTACTTTTTTTTTAAATACCTTTTTTTTCCCAATGAAGTACATTTTAATTCCAATATTTTTCTCTGCCTGCTGTCATCAGCTAATGTTGAACCTTAATTTAAAGAAATAATTAACTTGTTGATATCAAATATGGTTCAGATTGCTTTGTTTTATAACTGGCAACATTATTGTTGCATTGTGAACATTACTTGACTACTGTTAGCTTTGCCAAATGTTGTCTGAAGAAACTGGCTTTTACTGTATGCCATTACTGTGATTTTTGTGGGCCACTGAGTTTTATATGGGGAAACGTTTGGTCTCAATGTGATGAATAATATCCAGGGGCCTTGATTGTGCTCAGTTTTAAACAAAGGCTGGTTTCATTTGCTGTGCGGTATTAGATCATATAGTTTTTATATCTAGACAACACTAAGGCGGTAAAGATTCAGTTCCTTGTTCAGTATATGTGGAGCAATTTGAAATGAATCGGAAAAGCGATCATACCATGAATTTTTTTTAATTTATTTTTTTGCTTCGTATTTGCTGTTGTACAGACAACCATAAACTGAATACATGTACATATTGTTTTTATACAATTTGTGTATTGTAATGTATATATTCTAGTTTCAGTGCCATGAAGATGTGTGTAATGTTTGCAGAAATAAAGGACCTTTCCCTATTCATTGTTTCTGTGCTTTTTTTTTTAATGCACTAGTCATGGGATGGTAAATATAATCAAATTTACATTTATAGATGCATTTTGAAAATATACTGTATATTTACCCCACAGTCCTGTTTATTTCAGCATTTGCAGAAACTAGTGAAAGTGTTAAATACTCTAGGATTACAGTGATTGTAATGACAGCAAGGTTTTGTGATTAAAATCATATTTAGGAAGGAAATTCAACTAAAACAGGCTAAAGTGTGGTTTAAAAATAAAATATATTTGTAAATTTATAAAAAAGATTTGACATTTGCTCAGATTTTGTCATTTTAAGTTAATTATATGAATAAAATATCCTTTGTCACAACAGGAATGTCTACTGTTCATGTACTGTATGTCTGTTATGTTATAGTCTAAAAATATGATCCACTACTGATCTTACCCCTGAAAAATGTAGGGCAGCTTATATTTTAGTGCACAGAAATGTCAAACCTTTGTTAACATAGGGAAGGATGTTTGCACCAGCAGCTACATGTGACTGGACACACTCCTATATTTATAACAGCTGAGTGCAAGGCCCCAGCCTGACATATGCAAGGACAGACAGACACCAGAACAGAAATGTCCCTGCAGGGAGAAAACACTGGTGCCTTCAAACTGAACGTTTCCTCCCTTTGCAACAGGTAGGTTCTTATTTACTATTAAAAACATAGTACCACAGTACTTTACTGAAGCTTTGTGTTAGTTTGACCTTTAATGACTTTGACTTAAGGCAGAAGAAAGAGTTTAATAAAGAGTCTGTTATGCTGAAAATTAGTCTCATCTTAATAACTACACACCTTTATATACAATGAAAACATTTAAACCTGAAGATAAACAGTGCAAACATTGTTGACCAAATGCCAAATATAAGATACTGTATGTTTTAAGAAATTTGAGGAGGCACTGTTTATAGTAAAAATATGTTTATTTACTTTTGTAACAAGTTTGCATTTCTAAATAAAAACTCACAGAGAGTGTTTGTTAATTTGATACAGTAAACTGTACCCTGACACTGGACAGCTGAACGTCTTATCAGGTCACATGACCTAGAGTATTTTGGGGTCTGTTATGGAGCTTGTGCCCAAAGTCCTCTGCTGCTCTCAGAGGTCTTTAAACCACCATAGCAGCTTTTGTGCTTTTTAAACAACAGTTTCCTACTGGCACCTGATTACAAGCTAAGTAAAGCTTCAGAAAACACATTTAAATTCAGATGTGTTGATGTAACTACCTATAACTCAGTGGGCACATCAAGGATGAACTGTGCCTTGGTATTTTTGATGTAAAATCCTAATCAAAATCTGTAACATTCCAACCACTCATCTTTTTTCAGACTGAAGAGCATGTGATGTATTGAAATGGATGATCTAGATCATAGCATGCACATTGCTGAGTACGACTGGACAAGCTTCTGTGAGGACAGTGAGGAGTGCAGTTTGCAGCAGCCTTTACTTGCCTGCTCTGACAGCTTGAGCCTCAGCGAATCAGAGGATTCAACAAACTTGTGTTCAGTCTTCAGCACAGGCCAGCAGGAGCCACAGCAGAGTCCTGATGTGAGCAGTGATGAAGCTGAGAGCAGCTATGCAGGATGCAGCACAGAAGGAGCAAGCTGTTTTGAGTTACTGGTGCATCTGAACAAGAGTGCTACAGGAGGGGAACAAGACAGAGTGTCACAGGTGGAGTCTGAAATATGCCTCGTTTGTCCTGAAGGAAATACCCTCAGTGCAAAAGAGGTGCACATGAAAACTGCAGAAGACATCACAGAGGAGACAAATGACAGTAGAGACACACCTCAAACTGAACAAGTACATGTTCAGTGCTCAGGAGTATCAGGAGTGTTGAAAAGAGAAGATGAAGATCTGCAAATAGAAACTGATCATTCCAGAAACAAACATGATCCATTGTTTCTAATCCAAACAGAAGTAAATGTGAATGTGCAACATGCTACAGAGGGAACTGTGAGCGAGGACGTGAGCACTGTCGCTTCACATGCAGAGAAGGAGCGGTGGTTCGTGACAGTGAACGATAGCCCTGCAGGATGGCCGGTGGCTGCCACCTCTGTAAAAAAAAAAAGATGGCAAAAAAAACCCTGTAAGAACAGTCGCATTTGCAGTCGTAGGCAGGAGAAATCACTTGAACATGACTTGGAGTTGGAGATAAACAAAGATAAAAATGCATCTGAGGGGGGGAGGGACGTGAGGGGATTCACTCAATCAAAACAAAATTTGTTTCAAAGCTTAAGACAGTGTCCAAGTGCTGAAATAATTCCTGAGAGCACTTCAGATTTATTGCAAGTGTCTTGTGAAGTAGACACCGTGCCGGAAAAACAGGTATTCTCTCACTGCCCAAAAGGACATAATACTGAGCCAGTGGTGGACAGGAACAAACATGAACCTGGCAGCTCCACATCACTGGACACATTTACCCCTAAAGACCCTTCACAGCTGGACATTGTCAACTCAGACGAGCTCAAAGACAACGTTGAGTTCTCCTCTATTCACACTTATGACTCTGAAAACAGTTTGTCTGCTGCTGAATCAGTGGAGGAACCTCAACATCCTCTTAAAGACCATCTCACAGAAAAACAACAATTGCACTCCTCATTATCTCTAACAACCAACAGCCCTCTATCAAATCAGACTGATATACAGCACAGAGAAGTATATTGTTGTGATAGCACTCCCTGCTGTAGTGTACCAGCCACCAGCTGTGGTGGCTATGAAAGCACTATTGTTGAGCCTACCCTGACCTTTCCATCCGCCGGCCGAAGAGCCAACAAAACGCCAGATAATACTGCATGTAATCATGACACATGCAGCGCAGCACTCTGCATGCCCTCAGACAAGCCTGTACCCCAGAAACACAAAATCAATCTTTCGGCATCTGCTATTTCTTCAGGAAGTCTGCTCAGTCCTCTCCCTGTTCCTGATTTAACTATAACACCTTGCTTCATGGCCGACAGCCCTGAAACATATGGTGAAGCTGTCGGCCACATGCGACCTGTGTATGCCATTTCTACATTTTGGGATGAAATGGAAAAACTGACAATAAACGACATCTTGCAGCTTAGGATGAGTAGAAGCGCATCTCCCAGGGAAATACAAGAAACAGTGACATTAAATGTAGATGATCACAGTTCTTTGGTTGACACTTTGGAGCATCGTCTCTCTGACAGCGGTCTAATGGATGCATTGGACACTGCTGATTCTGACTATTTCACACAGCCTGATGAGTCCAAGCCACATCGCTCAAACTCTGAGTTTTCCACCTCAGATTTTGAAGAGGACTACTGGCAGTTTATTGGCACCAGCAGGAGCACCAGTCCCGATCCTCAAGGCAAAACCCAACAAAGAATGAATGACTCTCCTTTCTTCTTACAGGAGGAGGAGACATCCACGAGCTCTGATGGAAAGGAGACACCTGTGCTTTTAGAGGACTTCGCAGGACAGTGTTTTGAGGATCAGGAGTCACATACATGCAAACTTGCATGGCCAAGACAAATAACAAAAAGCAAAGGTATATACAAAATACAAGCTGAGAGCAGCTATTGGTCTCCAAAGGAAAACATGGTTGTGAAAGAGAGTGACAGCCTGGGGATACTAAGACCAGCGTCCTTCCTATCCGACACAAACATACTGGATAAACATTACCAAACAGCTTTTCCAGAAGTGTTTGAGTATATTTTCACAGAGGATGAACCAGAGAATGACTCTGGGCACGTCACTGTCTATGATCCAAAGGACATCTCAGTGTCCCCTGTGTCTGACTACACTCTCTGTACATTCAGGGATCAAATGTCATTCTCTCCCCTCCATGATTTCCAGTGCAGCAAAGAAAAGCCCGTTCCGATCTTCTCATGCACTCATCTCATGCTAAGAGAACTCACATTCCCAAAACCGGATTATGTTTTTTTGAGTGCAGACCGCAGGGAGGAGAACGTCTCTCCAGTCAGAGTCGTGTCTCGTGCTTTCACCCAGGCCAGTGGCTGCGAGTCATCAACAGCAGCTGGAGGTGGATCTCACAGTTGGAGAACTTTCCTGGCGATAAGGAAGATTAATTTCCATGACAAAGGTAGCATCTGGTGCCAGAGATCCGGGTGGGTTTTTCCAGTTGAGACTGAGACGATTGCCATAAAGACAGGGGGTCCACCAGTAACTGTGCTCAATGAGGAAAGAGTCTCTTCACCTCCTGCTCAAGTGTTTGGAGAGGTAGCAGTGAAGCAGAGGATCTGGGGAACCAGACATGCAACAAGTAAGACTGAGTTCTTTAAATGCTGGACAGGATGGAAAAACAATGTGTTAACAGCACAGCTACAACTAAATGAATTCTACAGACTTTTCGGTGCATGTTTGTCTCTCTGACAGGGCGAGAGGGCATCTTCTCTAAGCTGAAGCAGTCTGATATGTGTTTGGTCTGCATTGCCTTCGCCTCCTGGGTGCTAGGATCCTCTGATCCACAGGCTGATGATGCCTGGAAAGCAGGTACTGCGTGAAACCGTTATCATTCTGAAATACAGTATTAAAGGACCTGCCTTTTGTTGTAAGATTCTGAATTATTTTACATAGCACTGTTTTTGTTCTGGATTTTCTCACAGTTTAGCACCATCAGATTTAAAATGTGATTATTTTTAAGTGTTAAACCTTTAATAAATTGCAGGCAAGAATGTTTGGTAACACTTTTTAACAGGTCTTATTTCCAGTTATTTCCACATAATCTGCAAAGGAGTTTCCTAGAAAATAGAATAGAGAGTGGTCTGTTGGTACACTTGAATTATTTCTAAACGCTAAGTCAGCTCAACCTTTGTTATTGGGATAAATTTTCAAATAATAAACAAATCAGTATAAATATTCACAGGGGCTTGACTGCAGTAGTTTTTCGTGGAAAATTGTTAAATTAAAATTGTAACTGTTGCTTATTTAGTGAAGACATTGGATATTTCAGAGGCTTTAAGCACTAAACATGAAGAATACTGTATGGCTTGACAACATCCCATTCTACATACTAACCTCTACTGCAATCCTGTTCAGCTCTGCTAGCAAATGTGAGCGCACTGTCGGCGATCCAGTACCTGCAGCAGTATGTGAAGAATCCACCTCCTCTGGACAATCGCTGATACTTCATGGTGTCACAAGAAATGTCATTTCCAAACATTTTCACCTGGGTCCATCCATGTATGCATTGATTTCTAAAGTTACAAAACAGCATGTTATGGTAGAAGTTAGCAAGTTGCTGTTTCACAGGATAAAGCTGGTGACACTTTACATTTTCAACAAAGCCTCTAATACTGAAACCAAAAATTCATTACTCTCAATTTGTTCTGGCCCCCTAATGACTATTTTCACCAACACAGAAGGTGCACTAGTGAGTACTGCTAGCAGCAGGACTGTGTATAGGTCTGACCTAAAATAAATGGCAGTGACCCTGTTCCTGCTAATGGAAAATGTCAGCCAGTGCAATAGCGTGTCTCACTTATGTTTTTTTTAACAGCGTTTCAATGACAGAGGTTTATTACACAGAGAAATAAGCTAAATCAGGCTTTGGCAACACAGACAAAAGGATCAAGATGCTGTTGATTTTGACATTTTCATAGGATAAACAAGAGGAAATACTGAATGTCAACAGTCTTATTTTAAGTCATTTGCAGCCTGAAACTAGTTTGCCTCTTCAGCAAAAGCAAAAACATTTCATCTGCGTTTTAAACTTGTAAAAACTTTTGTCAGGTCTGGTAAACTGACACTGATACATGGACCATAATGCAAGTATAGAAACTTGTACCTTTAAACAGGTACCATTTTGTTAATGTACTGTTTTGCCTCAAACACGGATCTGTAGGTTATAGAGCTACAATCAAGCTAAACTGTAATAGCACTTACAAGTTTTTGATGTACTCATGCAAAGTGTCTGTGGAGGATGGAAATGATAAAAGTCTGACAAAGTCAAGTTGTGAATACAGTATTGGTCAGGTTTGTATGTATACTGGAGAAAAGGTTACAGTTGATTATTTAAGTTGTGAGTTTTGAAAACCTGGTCTGAAACAGCAGTGAATGTAAAACCAAACTGCTACAAATTCACGCCAAAAGATTTTCTCATTAGTGGCTTTGACTGAACACATCTTTGTAAGTACTGCTGTGTCAGATATTCCCTCTAAGTGATCTGTTGTTGTCAGTAACACTGTTTAAACACTTGTGTAAACTAAATTAGTTTCATCAGAACACTTCATATTCCTTGTCAAACAAAACGGGGTACATACAATTTTCAATGTATTACGGATTTTGTGCAATAAAACAATGAATATGCAACTGTCCTCTCAGTCTAAGCTGATCTATGCAGTTACTTTTCTACAGTTTATACCACTTGCCTTGTTTATACCCACACAGAAGAACGCCAAGTGCAAAAAAAAGGTGTCACTGCAGAAATATTTATTGAAATAAATATACAGTGGATACACATTCATATTATATCACATAAATATTGAATTTAGTGGTAGTTCTTTTTAAAGATCCAATAAACTGCCAAAGATTGTTTCTCTCCAATTGAATTATCAAAATTATTCAAATACACTGTTCTAAATTAACTGTCTGTAGTGACAGATCATAGTCCAATTAATAATCACCTCACAGTACAATACTATATAATGTTTATAGCTTATGATTTACTGCTATCGTACTGAATTAAGGGTCGAGTGTCCACGTCTACTGCTATATTATTATTATTATTATTATTCATTCATAGAATACTGTGAACATGTAATATTTACAATCACAAAATGAGCGAATAAAAGCTTCGGTTATATTGTGAAAAGATATTTTGATATATAAAACTTTAGGATTTAGACAAATACTTAGTAGATTTATAAGTAAAACAACCTCTACTGTACTTTCGGAGTCTAAACACCACAATGCAGCTTGCTACTCTAGTTTGCTGAAAACTAAAACATGCTAGATTGTTACAATCATTTGGACATCAATTTAAATTCTGTACAAGGAAATCATTTAGAAATCAATATAGGGATATTTAAACCCAACACCAAAGCCAGTCTGTGTTCATATCTCTTATTAGAGCATTTATATCACTGCATAAGAAACTGTTTGACAGTTTGTTAGAGAATATCCTTTTTTGTTTTTCATGTCCCATGAACGGGAGATTGTTCATTATTTTGATAATAAATCTAGTATGATGTCTTAAGTGATGAGATCTCAGACGAGCTATGGACTGTCCCGTTAAGTGCTGAACAAGGAATGCACGTAAAGATTCACATAGTCTTTTCTAAAATATGTTAAAACAAAAAACCGACATATTCTCTTATGGTCTCAAAATTACACTGTACTCTATTAGATATAAGTGTAGGGTTTCATAAAATGCACCACCTGGCACTCACGACGGCTTGTCACCTTCTTTCTTCATACGGCTTCAGAAGACAGAAACAAACGTGAGTTGGCTTGTCATGCAGGTTACATGAATACAACTAAATGTCACCCAATTTGGCTGCAGGGTGCAGTAAAACTATGTGAAGCAACTGTACAATAACAAAAAATGCTCAGGAAATATTAACGAATTGCCCCTATAAGCAGCATATTTACCATTAATGTAACAGCATGTTTTTAAACACGGGTAAATGAGAGAAATTAAGTTTCTTCATTTCTTTTATAGCATTATTTTATTCATTCCTAATATTTATTTTCAATTCATGCAGTCAGCTCTTGGCACAACAGTGACTTGACCACACCCTGTTCCCTGATCAAACTGCTTTGAGGCAGAGAATCTGAGCCAAGAATATTTATTACCCAATGTACCATTTTATTTTTCCTTATATTACATTAGAAAACGGGGGTTCTGCATTCTCACCGCAAACTAGATTCATGAAATTAGATTTTTTTTGAATGCAGAGTACCTTCATAATACTGGCTCCTATGTGATGCTTTAATGTATTTTATGTAAAAAAAAAACAACCAAAAACTAAAAGGCTTCAAAGACTCTTTGTCCAAAAGGCTGTTACGCATATGGGTTGTCATATATTCAGGCCAATATGCTACTGAATTATTACTTAAATGTTTGCAAGCTCTTCCAGCATTCAAAGACCTCACCTGTAATAATCTTCCTGACTTGGCAGAGGGCCTCCATGCAGGTGATGCCCATGCAGCCACTGTTGCTCCATTGCCATCCTCTGCAGCTCTGCAGACTGAGCATGCATGGCTTGGAGCTGGTGAGCAGCAGACATTGGAGGAATTGGGCCTGGCAGCTCTCGTGGATATGCAGCTCCTTTGGAAAGCAAAAACATAAGAAGAAACTAGAAAAGCTGCATTATGACAAGACTCAGTTTGCAGGCCGTAAAACTGTTAAGACTACAAACCAAACAACGGGTGGTGCAGCATCTCATGATCATGAGGAAGATCGCTGAGTAAAGGGTTGGGGATCGGGCCAGCAGGGAAGGGGATTCGGGCCAAACGTGGTCCTGTTGCCAGAGGGTCCACTAGAGGATGAGGGCCTGAACCTGTAGGTAGAAATACGAGGTACAGTAAACAGAGGTTACCTGTCCACCTCCAGACGGTTTTCTGTTGCCTAATTAGCTTCCCGAAATCCACAGAATCAACAATCCAACCTCACCTTGACCGAGGGGGTCCTGCTGGTGCAGATGGAGGTGAGAGTGAATGTGAGAGTGCTGGTGATGATGCGGTGTCACATTGAGCATCTGCAGCCTAGCAGCGGGGTCATTCGCCACAGAGGCCATCCTCTCCGCATGAAGCCGCTCTGCAGTGAGCCGCTCTGCGTAACTCAGCTCTGGGCGCAGCTGAGGTCCTGCCAGCACCATCCTCTCCCGCTCCAGATGGTTCAGCCCGGGATGGAAAGGTGCAAAGGGGTGGGGAGGCCCGGGAATGTGAGGAAAACCCAGTGCGCCATGTCTGGCAAAGTGCTCCATGGGGTTGGCCGAAGGGTGTAAGGTTTCCAGGTCTGGAGGCTTGACCTCAAAGCCAGGCTTCATCCGCTCACGGAGTTCTCTCTCTCTGAGGCTCCTCAGCTCACGCTCTCTCAGGCTGGGTTCAGCACTGTACAGGCCGGGCATATGGTAGGCCAGCAAGGGGTCGCCGGGGCTCAGGGACACATAGAAAGGATGGTTGCGGTTGGTGGGGGACATGACATGTGGTCGAGCGTATTCACTCAGGGTGCGCAGAGCAGGTGTATCAGGGCCAATGTAGGGGGGCACAGCAACTACACTGGTGGGCGGCTGATCAAAGGAGGGACGTCCGTGGCCCTGAGCTACCATCTGGGCCTCACTCATACGACTGTCATGGGAAGAGCTGGAGGCTCTCTATAAGTAAAGACAGTGTGTGAGATGACACTTACCTGGTTTGTGCAACAGAGATGATGTTTGAAAAAACAATGTAGGAGTGTTTCACTCACAGCGTTTCTGTCTGCCTCCCGTTCTCGTTCCTTCTCCCTTTCACGTTCTTGTCGAGCACTGAGCTCAGCCTCTTTCCTCGACTTTTCCACAGCCTCCTCCCTTTTCTTGGCCAGTTTAGAGGAAGAAAGGGGAGTGAAGAACAAGTCGGTTCTAGCACAGGAGTTGTAACCACGATCCAAGTGTTTGATAAACCTGAAAGAAATAACAGGTGTGCATTTGCCAAACTTAATTTACACAAAGTTGCAACAGGCTGAGAAGGTGTCATGTTATATTTGCAGTTTTGGGAATAATCCATGTCAGTTATAATGACATTTCAGGCACCAATCGCAGAGATTTAACCATGTTATATAAATCAGCTATTTGAAAATGAAAACTAAAGTGAATGTTAAAGTTATGGCCCAAACAAGCTGCTGAAAACATTCATGTGAGCTTTCAGAGCTCTTTCCTGGTTCAGCTTAGACCTTAAGTTATGCACACAAGCCGCTTTACAACTCAACTGACGACTATAACGGACATTTCTGATTAGTTCACTCTGGGTTTCACCTCCAATTGAGTGCCTTACTGTAGATAACTGGGGTAAAATGAGTTATTTGTTTAAATAATGTTTGGTTTTCAGGCCACTCAGGCTGATTGCTGTATTGTGAGTAATGTGGTATATGTGCTCTCATAGCAGTACAAAAGATGGTCAATTTTTTTAAAGGGCACTTTCTACAGAATGTCTTCAAGCATACCGTGCAGACTGGCTGGCGTGGCTTGCCATGTTAACAACGGTGGGCTCTGGCGAGGGGCTCCGAGGTGGAGACGGTGGGCTCTCTGCCTCTTCCATCTCATCCAGTGGCTCTTCTTTAATCTGAACATGCGATCCCCCTGCTGTGCTGTTTGCCGCGGGTCTCAGAGGAAGAGGTGGGAAGGAAGGCTGCAGGCTCGGGACAGGCCCAATAGCAGAGGATGTTAAAGAGGTGAGAGGATGTGAGGCTGCAGCAGCTGGTTGAGAAGTCGTAGTGCTCTTCACAAGGTGGGTTTGCACCTGAGAGATCACTGGGAGTTGGGTTGGAAGTGACTGCATTGGCAAAGGCTGTGACATGAGCTGAAGAGGGGGAGGTGGGGCACCAGGAGGATGCTGGTTGGGCAGAGAATTGAGGGGCTTTAGAGCAGGGGGAGGGGGCAGATTGGAGGGCATTTGGGGGAAAGGTGTAGAGGACTGGTGTGGTAGCTGCTTGTGTGAAGGTGGAATTGGGGTGGTGGGAGGAGGCTTGATTTGGGAGCCAGAAAGAGGAGGCTGGGGGAGCTGTGACTCCCTAAAGAAGGGTGGGGGTCGCTGGGGGGCCTGAGGCGACAGGCCATGTGACTGTCCAGGCTGCGCAGAGCTGAGAGCAGGGGGGACCTGAAAAGTCGGAGAAAGAGAGTTCTGACCCAATGGTAGAGGAGGTGGACCAGAAAGAGAGTGAGAGGCGGGCTGTGGTCGGCTGTTTGGACCCACTGTGGCAGGTGACTGACCAGCAGCTGGCTGTGGGGGGTCTGGGGAAGGAGGAGGGGGACTCTGAGCAGGATCAGTAGAGGGGATGCTTTGTGGTGACTGTGGAGCGATGGGAGGACCCTGAAAAGGGACAATCTGCAGGACTGGTGTGTCAGCCAGTATAGCAGCAGGGGCAGCGGGGTCTGGTGGGACGCCGTTCGGCTGGGCAGATGAGTCTGAGTCGCTTTCGTTGCCCCGCTGGGGGCTGGGAATGCTGGGCGAGGAGCTGCGGTTGTCTTGATCAATATCTTTGGTGTCACTGCTGCCATCATCCTGAGCACTGCGGCTTTCTGAAGAGCTCTCCTCCTCTGCGTCTGACCGGGAGCCCTGTGGATCCTGGTAGAGCAAATAAACCAGGATCATGCTGTGCCCAATTCATGCATACCAACATATTGTTAGATACTGTTCTGTGCTCAGATTATTCAGAATGAGCTTCCGAAATGGAATTATATCACAATGCTTTGAAACCCATTCCTGAATTTTAAGACTGTAGAGTAGTACGTGTTTTATTAAGTGGCATTTGACATTAAGTGACATTCCCTCTCACCTGCGTCTTTGGCCTTTTGGGTGCAACTTTTTCAGGCTCATCAGGCTCCTGAGCAGGACTCTCCCTTGCACGTTTTGTCGTCTTTGGTGACGTTACCTCCTCTTTTATCTTCTGCGGACACAGCAAAATATTTTGTAACACTGTGGTGTTAATTGTTGACAGAAGATGACTGACACTGAAACCATATTAACGTGCATCATAAAGGAACAACTACACAAACAAATATAACTTCATTTACATGTAAAGCTGGGACAAACTACATTTCATTACTTCAATTTCTTGAAGAACTCCCCAACAGTTACTGTCCAGTGAACTGCAAAGACAAATCTCCATGGCTTTGCAGTGGAGATAATTTTTTAAATCTGAATTTAAATGCCTCTTCTCGACATCTACAACACCATAAAAATACATCTGCAACTGTACTGGATGAAAATCTGCTGACAGCCCAAAATTAGAATAAAAAAAAAATCCTGTTCACTGTTAATAAAATACTGTTTCATAAGAGTGAATGCATGACTGCAAAGCAACCAGGAATCTGTATACATACAGGACTGTATATCCTGTACTTAAGTATTTGCCAGGTTGCTATGAGGCTGCTGACATCAGCTCACTTCCAACCGCAACATAATCGAAAAGCAGCCACACTGTCAGCCTCTTCATTTGTAGCACCTTCTTTCCCACTATGCAAGCAAGTGCTGCCAAACAGGCACTTTACCAGGTCACACAGGGTCAGTAACATCCTAACAGGTGCATATATACACAGTATACAAAATGTGTAGATTATGTTTACCTTGTTTGTCCTCTTTTTGGACTCATTCTTGTTGTCAGTGGAAGATGATCTCAGAGAGTTCAAAGTCACTCCACTAGGAGAGGGCTGGTTACTGAACCTCTGGTCCTCACTGGTGGGGGAGCCTGTGAGCCTCCTGTGGCCACTTCTTAATGACGACAGCTGCTTTAAAAAGTAGTCACAAGTTGACATCGTTAAAATGCAAGCAAAAAAGATGTTTCCCAGAATGTACAAGATATTTTCCCAGCAAACACATGAAACAGCATTCTGAAATCTGATTCCTTGTATATATTGATATGTTGTGTAGAGATGATTGTGTGACTGATCTGCCAGCCTCAGGCTTACAGGTGCCCTGCTGCGCCGGGTCCTCATGCCATGCTTGCTGTTCACCTCTTCCTCCCCTTTCACAGATTTAAACATGAATGCCGTGCCTGCAGATTTTGCAGCTATCGGCAGACATCTGTGTTTGTTTTCATATGTGCGACAAGTCGTGCACAGTAAAGCGTTGTCTCTTCCTCCTTGGTGCCAATCCTTAGAATCTGTTGGGGAAAAATGCCAGTTTCACAAACTGTTTAAAGAACCGTCAAGCACTTTTGCACATCCTATCCCAAGCATTTTCTTTACACTTAAGTTTGTGAAAACAAAGTATTAGCAACATATAAAATATAACCCTTTGCCCTATCAGAAAAATCTAAAACAGATTTATACTCACTTGTTGTACCACAGTGGCTGCAGCTCTTGGTTTCCTGCTCACTGTCTTCACTATCAAGATCATCCTCGCTGGCAGAACTCACATCCACTGCAAAACATAAGATCAGGAGAAAAGTCCAACTCATGTCAATGTCACACACCGCACAACCATGGAGGGGAAAAATAAACAGCAGTGATTTCCGAGGAATATGAAGTGGTCACCTGAATAATTTCGTGATGGGGTGCTGACAGGAACTGCAGCAGAATGGGTCTTTGCCTTACGGGAGGACGGCTGTCGGCGTTGTTGTCGACACGCTCGTGTTCCTGCAGCATCAGGAGTCTTCTTCCAGTGGTAATAGAAAGTGATCAGCTCTCCCTGATGGAAAAAAAAAAACAACAACAAAAGTTTCCGATCAAGAATATGGCAATATTCATATGAGTCACTGCACATATTACAAATTGTTCTGTATGCAATAAAGGTTGAATTACAGTCTTTTTGCTGGGCAGAAAGTCTTTCCGGATGCGGAAGAAATTCTTTCCATATTGTCTCAGGCCTTTGATGAAACGTTTCTATAGAGAAAACAGAAAGACAGGTGGGTATAGTAAAATATTACACATTGAAACAAAAGCCTCCAGTAATGATAATGTTAATCTTCATAAAACATGTCTGATGTGATTACTACAATAGACATATTAAAGTGATCAGCTATTTAAGATAGTGGTTAAAAACACTTTTACAGCAGGCTTGTATCATTGCTGCTTTAACAGCAGTTATTGAAGGTGATCAAAAATGTCATCTTTTTACTTTAAACTCCCTGCACTGTTAAACATGTTAGGTATATTTAAAATACATGAAAAGCTTTGTATCAGTTTAATAACCAATAATTTGATCTGGCTAAGGACTAACTAAACATCAGCACTGACGTTCTATTGCTGGCACAAGACGTCTCACCACATCATCCTCTGACCAGCATTTCTCAATGAGCTTTGGCAGAGGCTTCTTAACCAGACGCTGGAGAGCTTTCGCTGCATCATAATGACTTGCATGGAGCTAGTAATTGAGTAAAAAAAACAAACAGTTTGTAAATATGCAATAAAATATTGTTGTGGAATTTAATGGAAAATGGTGATTATAAATTCACACCATGTTGAGAGCGTTGAGTGTGGTATCATCTCGGGAGGCTGCTAAACAACCATCCTCTGTGGATCCACCATCGCACATCCCTGCAAACGCTGCCATGCTCCTTGAGAATTTAACACAACAGGCAAGTGCAAATTTTTTTTTTGTTTGTTTAATGCTCAATCTGATTCCAGCAGAAAACTTGAGCACATTTCTCTTTGTCCCTTGCCCCAGTTAGACCAGCTTTCTCGCCAACATAACGCCCAAGAAATCAGGTAAGAAGGCAATGAAATTGTTGCAGACACAACACTTCTCATTGGAGAAATCTATTCTACATTTTTTAATGAACACAAATGCCGCCAGTGGAAAAATGTGCTGAAGCCTTGAACAAACATCAAATCACCACTCATCCATCTGGAAACAAAAAGACTTAAATTACATTCACACATTTAAATGTTTTGCTTCTAGCTGAGAGCGGAACACACTGGCATTCACATGGGCCAACGACAAATGGTTCGGTTTTGCATTTACTTCCCCATTTGTGACACTTTTCTGACTACTGTGTTAAAAAGCTAGTAATCCTGTTTATTTTTTTGTGTTAATTTGTTAGAACAATAAAGGACCACCTAATCTATTATAAGCATTGGATTGTCTTATAGTGAAATAGTATTTGCTTGCAGCAACAATATATTTCTTTAGTTAAAGGATGGCAATGACAAAAACTTACATAATAAATGGAATTTTTTAGT
This sequence comes from Monopterus albus, assembly GCF_001952655.1. Classification (NCBI taxonomy): domain Eukaryota; kingdom Metazoa; phylum Chordata; class Actinopteri; order Synbranchiformes; family Synbranchidae; genus Monopterus; species Monopterus albus. Next base: position 74,818 of record NW_018127916.1, read on the forward strand.
TAAAGGTATTAAATAGCAGCTGCATCTTGTTTTTTTCTGGTAAGGATAAATCTGCAGGTAATTTATCAGAGATTATTATAAAATTAGATTAAGGTAACAATTAAAAAAAAAGATATTTTGGCCCTCTATTGCAAAGGCACTAGCCTTTACACATGCTCAAGACTGACAACATTTATCCAAGTACCACTAATCAAGTATAGAAAGCAGACACTGACCTTGCAGCCCTGAGGTACATGAGGAGGTCACAGTCGTTGACCCCAGGCGTCCACATCAGCTCCTCACCCTCTGTCTGCGTCTGTAAATTAGGAGCAGGCCGCGGCTGCAACTCTGGAAGCTTGGCCTGCAGAAAGAGACGAGACAGACATCTTTAGAAAACATCAACTGTACACTCTGCTAACATTTATATTAAAAAAATCCAAGTGCTTAATTTTTATTACATTTTCAAGAGCTCTAGAAGAAAAGGAAAAACAGCTGCTTCAATTTCAAATGTTATTTAGCTGGCAACTTTTAAAAAATAATGTATTACAATGTCTGACAAGGTATTTAATGGATAAAGGACAATATTCAAACAGATTCTGGTGTTTGATAATGCAGCAGTCTCTTTCCCATAAATATTGAAATAGGTTCTCAAATCTGAAAGGGTTGATCAGCAAAAAATGTGCAGTTTTGATAACTTTATAATAATCTTTTCAATACAAAAAAGGCAAATATTTTCTGGGTTTAGTTTTTCCAATGTGAGAATTGTGTTCTTTGTCAAACTGAACATCTTCTGGTTTTGGCCTGTAGGTCAGACAAGGTGTTAACTTCAGCTCTAGGAAGTGATACCAGTACATATTGTATAATTAGTTGCAGCCCTACACTGAGCAGACAGGTGTGATCAGCATCATTATGAACTTAAACCATGAAGACACTAAAGAGAAAACCTGTGAAAAGCAGGTAGGATTGCACATATTTCAGTTAGTGACTAAACATTGAGGTTTTCAAAACATTTCTTTAGCCAAATACAGTAGAAATAATTCGACTTTTGGATATACAAACTTCAAAATCCAGTATGAAATATTTAGCGAGGTTTACCTGATGACTTGGCCCCACTCTGATCTCACCCTGTGTGTTGTTCAGACTCCTGAAAACAACCAAACAGTTCATTGCTAGTATCAGTGTGTCCACTATGCTCACACAGTTAAAGACGGCCTCGTCTACACTACCTGTCAATTACTTCGTAATTGACGCCGAGCAGCAGCCTACACGCCCGGACGTCTCATCTGTGTGCAACCCTGGCTGCCTTCAGAGCAGCTTCCCTCCCACAAATCACTGAACCAATCTCAGCTGTGACCTGCGATGTCTCCTTACATTACACGATTGAAATCCGACGCAACAACCCATCAACATAAACGAGCTGCTCCTTTCTACGGTCACCACCATTACGAGAACAGTGTGCGCTACTTTGGAGATCTAACAAGTTGACAGTGCGAGCTGGATGAACGCGTCAAGCAGCTAATTTTTTGCCAAAGTATGCAAATAAATGCTAGTCTGCACATGTCGTTGGCATAACGTTACATACACCACCCATGTAAATACGCATAAATCCCGAAGGGAATTTAACAGCTGACTTTTTAACGATGCATACGGTCAATCTGCGTTATTGACATTGTTTAAAAAAAATAAACTGCTGCAGAAATGGCTACTAGCTCCGTTAAAACGAGCAGAAAACAGTTTTTCGACAGGAGGTGCTAGCTGCTAAAGAGACAGTAACATTATGTTATTTGGCTAGCTCGTTAGCCAGAACAACTTCGTGACCACTGACACTCCGACTGTTTCGTACAAACGGCGCTCAAAGTACCGACGGGGAAAAACCCCACTTGATACATACCAGCTATAGGTAAACGCAAACCGCATATTACTCAAATTACCTCCGCGGGCTGAACAGGTCGTCCATGTCGAAAGCTGTTTAGATGTGGCTTGTTGACACTACGCAGCGCCCCGATATACAAACTATGCGAATCCCCTATTACATGGCTATTCAAGATGGAGGCGGTGTAGTGGAGGGAGTCCGTTTTTCCCTTCCCTAGTGCAATGACCTCAGCAGCCACAGCGCAGCCTTCAGTTGTCTGGGTGTGTATAACTGAGCATGTGCCGAGGTTGCTCATCCGCTGCTGCGCAGGCGTCCATTAAGCATAACATATACGGTGTACTGCTGTGGTTCAGCAACATTATGCAAGCCAACACTCACCCACCACTGCCTGTAATGGTGTTAGTATTTCTAACACCAATAGAAATGCTGTAAAAAAAAACAAAACCCAAACAAAACAAAAAAACTCGATTGCAATATGTCAGCTTTACACCCTGATTAGTCAGTACCGAAAAAAGATGAAACATTTGCAAGCTATAAAGAAAAAATTAAATGCATTACATGCAAGTACCTCACCCCATACTGCAAAAGTTCATGGAAAAAAACCCCACAACATTGAGATTTTTTTTATTGATTAGACAAGTGCATCTATTGTCATTACAGTAAGTTACTCCATTTTGCAGTTCTAATTTTACTCCACATTAAAAATCAGAACAGAGTAGATTTGATTGTAAAGTGTCAATTCCAGCAAATAGTCATGTTCTACAAATTCATCACCACAGTATGCAAGTACTTCTACATTAACCATTTTGTGTTATTGTGCATCTCTGTGAAGGAAGGGCTTCAACCATTTACTGCAGTGGTTTCCTGAAGTTTTTTCCAGCAAAACGAGCCTGGTCTCCCAGTTCCTCTTCAATCCTACATTAGAGAACAGTTTTTAAACAGGTTGTTAAAGCCCCAACTCTGACAATAGTCAAGTTCATAGTATAGACAATTGTTTAAAGATTTGGAAATGTTAATGCACCAACCCAAACAAACTATAGTAAACAAGTAGTTTAGCAGAAAGGTACTGCAGGCATTTTATTTGACAATATAAACACCACTACACTAGGGATGCACCCATACCACTTTTTTTTTCCAGAAAGTACTTGCCGATACAGACTTAGCAGTACTTATGGTAGAGTCTCTGCCTGTTTGTTTTTATTCTAGCAGCTAGTCCATTATCCCATTTATAGTCCCAAATTCTGTTAATCAAAGTACCGATCTGTTAATTTAAAAGGGGTTTGAAACAGCATCCCCCGCTCCGCCGGTAAAAAGTGTTTCTCCTACAAAATTACCATAAAACTAGTTTTCATGATTTACCTTCTGATTAAAATTAAACACGAGGATGTGCAAATTTAAACTGAAAAATCAGAACTGCCACCATTCCTCTCGATTATGAGAACTGAAGGTCTGTAGCCTACTACAGAACCTAATGTAACACAGTGATTCTTAACCTTTGTAGGAGTGCAGTCCTATCAGGGCAAATATATCACAGGCAGCAGTTTATTTAACAGGGGTACATGTTCTTACTTCAAACTGGTGCCCGTCTGTGGCATCCATAAACCACAAATTTGTTCTCCACTGTCCAAGAACCGTTTCAGCCAGACTGAGGTTAAACGTAATGCTGCTGTTTAGTATCAGACAGCTTTTATGAGTACAAGAGGGTGGGGTATTGGTGCATCCCTACACTGCATGCAAGGTTGCATTTTATGGTTTTAAAATGAGATGAGGGAGATGAAATTCTCAGTTTATACAAGAATGAGACTCACCTAAGAATCTGGTTGTATTTGGCCAAACGCTCAGAGCGACATGGGGCCCCAGTCTTGATCTGATGGATTGCATACAGTGATTTAAAGCAAAGCTATTCCATTCTCTGCATTCATCTTTGTCAATTACTACACCCAATATTGCATTTGTGCAGTTAGGTTTTTATTCAGACTTGTATTAAGAGTTAATACACAGTTGCCATTTTACTAGATAAATTTAGCTAAGCACAAATCAGCCCTGGAATAAATTTTAAAGGCAGGTTAATAAATTCAACAGCTCCAAACTGAAACCTTCATAACCATAGTGCCGATTCATCATTATCACCTTCAAAGAGGTAGGATTAATTGCATAGTATAACTGTTACATTCTCAAAAGACATACACCAAAAACATGTTATCTGAACTTACCTGTCCACTGCACAGACCAACTACCAAGTCTGCTATGAAAGCGTCCTCAGTTTCACCAGAGCGATGGCTGACCATCACACCCCAGCCGTTCTCCTGCGCCTTCTTGCATCTGTGATGAGAAATGAGGCTTCAGTAACTCGGACAATAACGTAAATTCCTGCTAATCAGATTGAACTGCCATTTCACTGACATGTCAGGTTTCTTTTATGTAGGAGAGGTTTTGTCACATTCTGGCTTTTGTGCCATTTTCTTAATCCCACCTACTAAGAGCTGCCTGGTTGACAGTTTACAGCAGCTGGAAGAAAACCCATTACCGCAACACCACGCTAGGTCATCATGAGGCATTTCCTCCAATATCCAATTGACCTACAGACCATTACTGTAAATTTAACATGCTGACTTACGCTTTTATAGATTCAGTTACTGTGCCAATCTGATTGACTTTCAGCAGCAGACAGTTGCAGGCCTTCTCCTCCACAGCCTTGCTGATGCGATTAGGGTTGGTCACCGTCAGATCATCTCCAACAATCTGGATGTCTGTGCTTCTAGTGAAGCTAGCCCAGGCTGCCCAGTCATCCTGGTCAAAGGGATCCTCAATGGAAACCACTGAGAAAGAGAAAAATTGGAGTTGTTCCTCAGCAGACAAATTAATGGTCCGTAAGGCTTGCACAGCATTTTGATCACATTAGTTGTGCTTCAGAGTTGAAAACGCTTTTAAATCAAAATATTGAAGAAACTTTAAGCAAATCAGTAATGAATATTTTATTAGTCTCATGATTAAGGCTTGTCCTAGATCAGCAACCTCCCAAGTTGTTTCTGGGCTGTGGACCTTTGCAAGTACAGTAGCTCAAAGTTAAACCAATGATTTAAATTAACTGGGTGTTTGGTGGAGAGACAGTAATAACTAATTTTCATTACATCTGACATCTACCCTTCGTTTCTAATCTGTATGACTACATGTTACTTTTGTGAAAACTTTCAGACCTTAGTGGTTAAGTGCACTCACCCTTTAAAAAAAAAGTGATGCTATGAGTCAAGTTTAGCAGTGAAAATTTTACTTGCACCCATTATCCAGTAGTATAAGAAATGCCTGGGTGCAACTATGCTTCTGTACATGAGGTACAGATCACTGTGGTATTAAACCATGTATACAAATGCAGGTTCAATAAAATCATGTGTATAACAAACCATTTAAAACTTGGGCTACAGCTCACAATACCATGTACTTCTCATTACTTAGATGAATTTCTGGGGGGAGTGAATACTGAAAGATGTGCTTGTGAGGTAGCACAATCAATTCACCTAGTCAGAGGACAAATGGATGAAAGACAGGAAAAGTATCAGACCAAATGATACCGCCCCTTCATTAACCTTCTAAAAAGATTACTATATTGTGTCCATGTTCTACTCATGCTAAGTAATGTGCAGAGAGTGTCAGAGGGCTACCTGGATAACCCTTCATGAAGCTCTTGTAGAGATCAGCCAGTTCGTCAGGAGTGATGTAACGGCGTGGGTCGTCAGGAGACTTGAAGTCCAAATCGTATTTTCCCTCCCTGTAAAATTCAGATGCTGCCACATCCATGCCAATCACAATCTTATTGGTGTATCCTGCTTTGGCAATGGCCTCCTTTAGCAACTCCAAAGCTGCAGAGCCAGACAGATACAAACAAATTTCAGAGTTATTTAGCACATTACAACTTGTTTGGAGTGCCACAAGTCTACAATGAGAAATCAGAAAAACAGACAACCCTGCACACTGCAATGCAGATCACAGTACCTTTGTGTGTAGATTTAACCTTACTGTACTATGGGAGGCTCTTGTGGTGCCTTTAACTGCATTATATGGTAGAGCAGGGGTGCCCCCACTTTTTCGCCTTGCGAGCTACTTTTCAAACGACCAAGTCAAAATGATGGACATGCGCGCGCACACACACAAAATATATGTATGAATGAGTGTCAGTTTTTATGAACAGTCTGAAAGTGCCGCTCCACATTTCCCTTCTTCGGAATAGTGATGGTAGATTGGTAGATCAAGCAAATGCATTTCAAATATAACGTCGCGAGAAAAAAAAAGTCCTCCTCCCATTCCGCATGGAATGTTTTTGGTACGTTTGATTTCTTACTTTATTCTGCTCCCCCCTCTTTTTATACCCTTTAGTAGAAATTATTTCGAAGGCTGACAAGGTAGTTCGCTCACTGGAGTTTTGCAGTAGCTCGTGCGGTTGACTGTGCATGCTTGGTGACTCGTGTGTCAGAAAAGACAAGATCTCAGACTGGCTGATCTGCATGTCAATCAAGTAGCAAAAGCCATAGGGAGGATGGATGATAGGCTATATATAAATGATATGAATGATTGTCACTTTCTGCTTTTCCCATTAGGGGTCGCCACAGCGAATCGTCACACTGACCATTCGCATGTCAACATTTGGCACGTGTTTTACGCCGGATACATCTAATTTATTTTTGAATGGCACGCGATGTACCGACACTACCTTTGCGATCAACCGGTCGATCGCGATCGACGTATTGGGCACCCCTGTGGTAGAGCATCTCAAATGTTTGCTCCTGTGGACCCACTATTAGAAACATTGTTCAATAGTTACAGCTCGAGAGGACATGCACAGGCATACCTTTAAACTGAGTCAGAGCCATACACTATAGCCTCAACTAAAATAAGTTGTATTTTAGTTGCATTATACAGGTGTTCTTTGTCACTATGAACAACTACATGAGCAATTTTATCAATACGCCAGCCTTCATTTTATTAAGAACCCGAGTCTTTTTACTCAAATTTTCCCTCAGTCCAGTGAGTTGAGTGAATTTCACTAGATACAGATTTGGTTGCAGTCACTTTATAGCACATACCTTTGTGAGAAAAGCATTTGTCACACTGAGCAAGGGCATTTTGCAAGGAAACTTAATACCGCTTCTCACACAAAGTTAACACATCAGTAGCTCTGATGCTTACCTTCCTGGTTTTCCAGGATATTTGGAGCAAAGCCTCCTTCGTCACCCACATTGGTGGCATCCTGCCCATATTTCTTCTTGATGACATTTTTAAGATTGTGGTAGACCTCAGCGCCAATGCGCATGGCATCTTTGAAACTGCTCGCACCAGTGGGCAGGATCATGAACTCCTGCATGGCAAGCTTGTTACCCGCATGAGAGCCACCATTGATCACATTGAAAGCCTGACGGGAATGGACAGGGAAAGAAGTGAGCTACCTGTGGCATAAAATAAATAAATAAATAAATAAAAATTAAGACTCACCGGCACAGGCAAAATGACCTGTTTGTTTCCTGCAAGGTCAGCAATGTGACGATACAGAGGGACTCCTTTCTCTGCTGCACCAGCCTTACAAACAGCCAGAGACACACCCAGGATGGCATTTGCTCCAAATTTGGCTGTTTGAAGTAAAGAAAAATCTAATTAATCTTGAGCCTGTACACAGCCACACATATCAAATATCATGACGCGCCAGAGCAACAGTGCACTGATGCTGTGTCAGTGGGAAGAACAGAAAAAAACAGCCATCATGTTATTCTGACAGCATTCACACATTATTCAAAGAAGGCTAGGGCTATACAGTAGCTTATTTCATCAGCTGCTTTTGTGGCGTTATGTACCACATTTTGAGCCATTTAACATGTGAAAACAAATAAGTGAACTTAATTTTCCACTTTGCAAACAACAAAGTTGAATAGAGCTCTATTGATTCTATTATTGTTAAATGTGACTTCAGTTCCAACTTCCAGTTGACTGTGACCCTGTAGAAATTTTAGCCACTTCCTCTAAATACTGTCGCTGTAAGTAATTCAATATCCTGCCTCTGAATTCCAGCCCAAGATATGACATACATAGACCAGACCAAAGGCAAAAATGCCTGGAAATGCACAAAGAGTGCTGCAAGAAAGGGCCTCATCAGCAACATGTCTAGCTACTTATAAAGTAAGAGATCACACCAGTAATACTGTCTTACACTTGTTCTCTGTGCCATCCATGTCAATCATCATCTGGTCAATTTTCTCTTGCTCAACCACAGATGCACCCTGAGGAGAAAGAACATGTTAGCAATTAACATTACATAACTGAAGAAAATCACCTATGTTTCATTACTACAAAAAAGAAAAAGCTCTTACTTTGCCAACAAGTGCAGGTGCAATAGTTGAATTGATGTGTTCTACAGCCGTCAAAACTCCTATGACAAAAGATTTGAGTTGTTTCACAACATTATGGGAAAATTGTACAAAGCTATTGTCAAAGCCATAGATTTGGCAACACATGCAACCGGTCAGTTACCAACAATACTGGCACACTATCATGCAGCTTTTTTTTATCATTTGTTTTCTCTTCATTGTTTTCAGCACAACTCACCATGCACATTATCTGGTCAACTGCCACAAGCATTTAATCAGTTATGTACAGTACTGTCAAGTGCACGAATCTTTCAATTAAAAAAAGGATGGACAATAAAAACTCACTAACCATTTCTAATCTGGAAAGAGAATGAGGGCAGGGAACAAAAATGAGAAAAGCATAAAACACTTTCCTTTAAACTGAATTCTGTTTCAAATTGCAATAGCAATAACACTCATTTACATTTGGTCGTAAATAACGGGCATTTAACCGAATCTTTACTATCAAAGGGCAACTAAAGGTTGGACAGACCTTTCCCAAGGTAGCGAGACTTGTCATTGTCCCGTAGCTCCAAGGCTTCGTAGATTCCAGTCGAAGCACCACTTGGTACAGCAGCCCTGAACAAGCCTGAGAAATGTACATGGAATCAGAAAAGACATGAGAATCACTTACAATGAGTCTAAGCACGATACCAATCAATTAAACCACCATATATTCAAGGTAACAGCTGGTATGATCTACATTGTTAGTGGTACCTAATTTTTTCTATTAATCATTAAAATGGTGAATTTTCACATAATTCACACATTCAGTATCCATCATTTCACCAGATTTACACAGACTTACCTTTGTCAGTGCAAAGGTCAACCTCTACAGTGGGGTTTCCACGAGAATCAAAGATCTCTCGGGCGTGGATCTTCAAAATGGACATGGTGCAGAACCTTGGGATAAGAAAAAAATTTGCTACTATATGCTGATTATCTGGACAAACATGCGCTTTAGTCTGTTAACTCCCACTCAAGACAATAATACACAGACAAACTCGGTTATATAAAGTATTCTATTTTTCTATGCCTGTCATACCTTTATCCCCTTGTCCTCCTTGGAGCCTATTCACAAAAATATCCTGACCTAGCTGCAAGCTTGAGAGTGCTAACATGCATGCTACCATCCCAAAAGGATTTGACTCCATCCAATTAGTCTATTGGCAGCGAAGATGCAGAAATTGCTGCGTCTGTCAAAACAAGGTTAAACTTGTGTTGCTGCAGCAAAACAGTAAGTCCTAGTATATAAACATTAGGCAAATATATGAATAACCTAAACATTTACTCAGATTATACATATTAACAGGTGTGCGTGACTGGCTAACATGAGCTAATGCTAGCTAACTGGACTCAGAAGAAACATTAAACGTAAATAGATAAGACTAGCGTCCATCAAGATACTGCACGCAAAAGAAAAACAAATCAACGCTACATATATCGATGAGAATATCCGTTATGACCGGGAAAAATAAAATTGGCTTTACCTTGAAGTCAACGGCAAACGTACACGTTGGAGAAAATATGGTGCAAATGGAGAACCAACGAAGAAAAACGTCTTCTTCTACTTATAGTTTCCGGCAGGCTCGATGTCTTCCGCACGTGTTGCCAATCCCACAATCTTCATTGTGAACTACACTAGATAAATACAATGGCTGCATTATGGGACGTTGCCTGTTAATGCTGTAAAACTGAGTTTTGATCTTAATTTGATGCCAGTATAGATTTTACAGAGTGATTTGCTGAGTTTTACAGAGTGTAAGCCTAGTTACGCCACAAAAACATGGTCACTCACTTTACTCTTTTAAATAGCAAACCTAGGCTTAACATATTCTTTTTAGATGACGTATCTAAAATAGACCTACATTACAACTGAAACGGCTTGTCAGTTTACAAGGTAGTCAATAACAAAACTGATCTGTAAGTACAGGCTACTTTGATCATCCATTAGACATTTAATTATTTTAAAGAAAGAATGCCAAAAATGGCATGACTCCAACGACTCATACTGAAATTGTGGTCTTTAGCTGGAGGCTTTTACTTCCAGTTTTTCTTAAACAGTTCTGGTTGCTGTCCTGTTACACAAGCACCTATTGTTTACTAATCATAGCTCTGTGCATCCTCACACGTTCCTATTTTCTGATTGTGCATGAACTGGCCACCTTTTGTCAAAATACAGTCATTATTAATAATTCTTGACTTCAAAAGTGAGATCAGACACATTTTTACTCTTCCTGTCATACTGATGGAAACATGTCTATCATGCCAGCAGAGGGCAGTCAATCGTGGCTGACTTCTTCTACCATTAAGCGGTAACCATAGAAGAAGTAGCCCCCCTAGGTAGTTGTGAATGAATGTGCTAACGCCTAAAGCGCCTGATAAGTCACGTTATATTTATTCAGAACACTTGTTCAGAGACTGCTGACGTCTACTGTTTGGAGTGATAATGTCAGGGATACCTCCAGACACATGGCAGCCGCCCACGGTAGTTTTGGAGACGACGTAAGTTTTTATTAAAACCACCAAATGCTAATTCGGCTAGCACTCAGTAACGAGCAGTCAGTTAGCTGTTTAGCTAACTACTTTGGCGATACCAAAATATGTTATGGGGATTTTGTGCTTGTGATATGGATAACACGTGTTTGCAAATTCTTGTTATTTTGTTTTGTGTTTTGTCACCATGCTGGTTTTGTTTGTAACGTTATGATTGGTTGAGTCATAAGTAACATTAAATCTCGTTTTACCTTGAATATTTTGCATTGCAGGATGGGGACTGTTGCTCTGGAGCTGTACTGGAACCATGCACCAAAGACCTGTAAGAACTTTGCAGAGCTGGCCCGAAGAGGCTATTACAACGGCACCAAGTTTCACCGGATAATCAAAGACTTCATGGTGCAAGGAGGAGACCCAACAGGGACAGGTTAGTTTATCATTTCTGTCGAAGTTTCTTGGAAAAATCAATTTAATATAGAACAAATTATCACTCGGTCTTCACTTCCTGTTAATTTGTTTTAATTTCTATCATAACTTATTAAGTTTTTTAGTCAGCAGGTCAGTTGGTCAAAATGTGAAATTTGTCTACAAGCAACACAGAATGAATAATTTAATAATTTGTTGAGATTGCATGAGACAGAACATGACTTTAAAACTGTTAGTTGCAGCCTTAATATTTTGCATGTTCATTTGCCACACTTGATAATAAATCTGGACTTCTGTGATCTTTGTTTTCCTAATAGGCCGTGGTGGTGCCTCCATATTTGGTAAACAGTTTGAAGATGAACTGAACCCAGAACTGAAATTCACAGGTAATACAGTGGTGTATTAATATGTGTGTCACTTCGATTGACAGCTGACAGTCTTAAATGTTATTTAGACAAAAATTAAGGTAGGATCTACTGTGATAAGTCAGTGCTTTAGCAAGGTGTACCTATTAAACTGGAATCTGAGTGAATATTCTAATTTGAACATACTTTCACATTCAAGTTGATGCATACTGATCTTATACAACAGTGAATTAGTTGTGGTTTTGCCTTAGTTGTTTCTTGATTTGAAATCTGACTAAAATGGACTGACAGTGTTATTGATACTTGACTTTATGTATGTGATACTTGACTTTAATTTGTATGTCGGACAGGTGCTGGTATTTTGGCGATGGCCAATGCAGGACCGGACACCAATGGAAGCCAGTTCTTCCTCACTCTCGGACCCACTCAGTGGCTGGATGGAAAGCACACTATTTTTGGAAGAGTATACCAGGGGATGGGAGTGCTGAATCGTATTGGGATGGTGGAGACAAACAGCCAAGATCGTGCGATTGATGATATCAAAATTATCAGAGCTAGTCTACCCAATTAAGCAAATGTTGTTTTTTATTGCAGATTTTTAAAATAAATGTCTGTTAACTGTTTAAATGTCAAGAATTCATCCTTTTTCCAAAACAGTTTAGTTTCCAAGTCAAAAAGCTTAATTTACCTTAATGGTGAGGGAGGCTGAGGTGCCACCGAGGCCCTCATCATACCAGAGAATTTACTCATAATATGATCCTGATCACTGGGGTGAAAATCCAGAAGCAGAGAGTGAATCACACTGACTACTACAGGGCACAGACAACCTAGATCCATTGCAAACATGTCTCTAGTGTGGCAGTTTGCCAGTCAGCATTTGCAGCTCACTTCCTCACAAACACAGACCTCACCCAATCCTGCTCACCCACTGAACCCTTGACAGATCAGAACATTGGCATGTAGCCAGTTTTCACTCCTCATCTTTCAATGCTCTGGACTGAAAACAGAGTGACAGGTGAGCTCTTATTGGATGTAGCTGCAGGTCTTAGATAACCATCCAGATTCTTTTCCTTCTCTTATTTTGTGTTTTATTGTTGGGACCACTTTTGTTTGGTCATGTAAATTCTTGTTCTTATTGTCAAGCTGCTAGCATGCTAACACGCTAAACTCATATGTGCTAAACTGTGGTTTGTCGCCCACTCATTCACCATTGTGGACTTTGTCTTTATCTGACTGAAGTTTACATTTTAGCATTCTTATCTACAATTCAGAAGTCATCAAAACATTTTTTATTCTCTTAAATTTGTTTTCCTGCTAATTTGCAGCCCTGCCACAACTTCCTGTTTCAGGAAAAATGAGTAAGAGTTTAAATTTCTTGGTATTATAATCTCTACAAACCTTAAATAATAAACCAGTGTTCACAAAATGGTTTGGTTGGTTCATCAGAAGCTCAGCAAATTTGGCACTACAAAGAAAGCTACATAGTTCAAAGGACCAAAGAAAATATTTTAACTGCCATAGTTTGGTTTGGCAAACTGGTCACTGCTGAAACAAATGCATTAGAATAGTTATGACTAAGTTAAATTACTGTCCTCCCATCACTCTCATCAATTCCAGTAAAGTTTGGCATCACCAAAAAGCCTCATAATGTTAATGATGCTTCACACCAGCAGTTCCCCTCTTTGAGGAAATGTCCTTCAGACATTATTTATGGTTGTGTATTTTTAATATCTTCAGGTTATTTAAGCTCCCACACTTACTTAAGGTAGCCTACAATGTATTGTTTTGAAGGTTGATATTACAAACAAAACTGCAGCATGAGTTTTATGTCATTGTCTCTCTACCTGTGTATGTTACAACAAAACAAATTACTGAGCGCTTTAGTTAAGTCAAACCCTGTCCAGACTTAACATTATTGATGGCAAGTAGAGTAAAAACAATAAAAGCTCTGTTTTATTTGTGAGGCTCCTCTTTTTGATACAATAATTCAATAACCATAAAACAAGACAGACATATGAACACAAGACAAAACAGCTACTATTTAAGGCATATATTTACACTTTCCTGTAAGTCTCTAGAGCTAACAAGGATCATGCTCTCTGTACAACAAGTTGTTCAAAATGTTTACACACAGGCAGACATTAAGTACATGCTCAAAAGAAGTTAATATTTAGCTGCAGAAACAATTGTTGAAAAGAAAAATCACAATTTAGTTTCTGGATTAAGCTGTTGGGCTACAGACAGTTGTACTTTCTCTCAACACAAAGCCAATCTAGTGTGAATGGTGGTCACAGAAAAACATCACTTCTCTCCTCAAGAGAACAGACAACACTCACACAGCGCTGCTGAATGATCATCCACACAGCCGTTTGACTATTGTATCACACACATTCAAACAGGCCTGCTTCATGTCTTCAATGTTTTCTTAGAAAATGATAACTAGACAAGAGCAAACAAAGCATTTCACCTCCAAGGGTCTGAATACTTATGACCATGTGATATCAGTTTTTCTTTTTTAATAAATCTGCAAAAATGTCAAAAATTCTGTGTTTTTCTGTCAATATAGGGTGCTGTGTGTACATTAATGAGGAAAAAAATGAACTTAAATGATTTTAGCATATGGCTGCAATATAACAAAGAGTGAAAAATTTAAGGGGGTCTGAATACTTTCCGTACCCACTGTATATGCTACAGAACATACAAGTCATTTTCAGCCACATTAGCTATTCTCACTGCACCTTCTAAAGCACTGAACAGATTTTTAAAGTCATGTTCTGTCTCATGCAATTTCAACAAATTATGAAATTATTCATTCAATTTTGAATTCTACAAACTTAAAGGGATATGATGCTACATCCACAAGAGTGTTAGCTTAGCCAAAAACAGCCTAGCAGCAGCAGCTAGCCTGGCTCTATCCAGCTGTAACAAAATTCACCTACAAGCACCTCTGCAGCTCATTATCTACCACATTGTATCTTGTTTGTTAAAGTGTAGTTATTTAAGTGTAAAACTGACAATTTGTTGTTTAATGGGGTGTTCTGCTTGGCATGGAGCCGTGACCTTCTGGAGTGTCAGCTGTTTGTCTGGCAAATGCTGTCTAGCACATAATCCCCCTGTAAAACTATACATTCGTAGTTTCACATTTTGGTTTTTATGTAATAAATATATGAAATATAACATGTTAATTAGTGAGCTTTAAAGGTGCAGGCAGGAGGATTTTTCTTTTTTAATTTTTTAACAGAACCAGTTGCTAATCTAAGCTAAGCTGCTGGTTGTACTGTCATATTTACCATGCAGACATGAGAACGATGCCGATCTTCTTATCCAACTCACAGCAAGATAGTAAATATATATTGTATTTCCCAAAATGTCAAACTATTCCTTCAAACAGACAATTTTTAAATACACTTTGGTGTAAAACAATCAGAGGTTGGCACATTTTTTTCAACTTCATCTTTAAACTTTTAACAGGCAGTTACTTTTATTTTTTTTTTTTAAACTGGATGCCTCCATAAGCGTCACTGAAAATGTTTTCCAGCTTGAATACGAAAGGCAGAGTGAGAAGTTTCTTTCAATGAACTTTAAGTTACACAATCACGTTTGTACAGTGAACACCGAGTGAGCCCTTTAGCTAAAACAACCCATTCATAAACCTCGGTGAGGACCTCAATGATTTCAACTTGTGGCTCACTGCCTTGCAGGTTACTCCAGCCGGATCAATCATATGAGTAGCGCACAGACACTTGTATGAGTCACGCCTTGAGCATAAACTCTGAAGCTTATGAAAACAAAATGCCAATCACAATGAGTAATGAGGTGGGAGTTGCATTTGAACTTAAGTGCAATGAAATCAGAGGCTTTAGTGCTGAATGATTTGGAAAAACAATTATTTAACATATATATTTATTTAAATTATTAACCAGGAAACACAGGAGTATGTGGTAATGATACTGTAACCACTGTTAACAGGTCAGAGTGGTGGTGAGGTTACTGCATTATAACAAAGATAGATAAGACATTAAACATGGATTGTTTTTTTTTTTAAATGACCATAAAACCACATGTAACAATATTCAGAGAAATTAGACAAACTACGTGCTGATTCCTGTATGAAACAAACATTGCCACTGGTTTGAAAAGTTTAATACAATAAAATTTAATTTAAGTACCAGAAATGGTCACCTAACTGTATGGCACTGATAATGTGAGCAAACACAGTGTCTGGCAATCAAGAAAACAGGCATCTTCTACTTTTTTTTTTTTTTTTTTTTTGCAGCTTTATCTAAAGTCATAGCTAAAATCGCACCATGAAGGTTGAACAGAAAACATACCTGAAATAATAGAAGAGACTACTGATTCACATAAGAACAGGTGATTGAATACATTAAGCTCACGGCTCTAAAGACTACTAACTTCACACATCACACACTGGTCTGATTTTAGATCGACAAAACAATAATTCATCTATTATTGCAAAAAATGTAAACATCCCTCCAATGTATCATGACAGTGGCTCTGTTGTTATAGAAGAGACCTTTCAAAAATGTTCAAAAACTTGATTTTGTGATCAAGCAAAAAACCCAAACGATTAACTTTTGATTTTGAGGTATTTAAGGCTTCTTTGCTGTGAATGTCTCTTACTTTCACATTATTGCTACTATCGAATAAGTAGCACTGTACTCATCATTTGATTTATTGATTGGTCATGTATTAGGTAAAACTGCAAAACATTTGCTCATTTGTGAGGAATCGCTTACCTTTCTCAGTTTTTACATCACTGTAATTTGACTGTAAATTTGGCTTTAGGACTGTTGGGCAGAAAGAAAGCATTTTGAAGATGTCGCCTTGGGTTCAGGAAAAGTTATGCTGGGCTTATTTTATTATTTGCTGACTGTCACAAGCTAAATGACTGAGAACACAAACTTTTCAGTTGAAGTTTGATGTTTCTGTTAATTCATGTGAGAGATTTCTGTCTTTGGAGGGCTCAGTTGGACAATGGTGATGTGAGCACCAATGACAAACCTGAACCTGTTTTTTGGCACACGTGAATTTGAAGAAATTATATATGCATTCCACCTGCTTCAATACTTGTAGTCATGTTAAACAGAAGCCAAAAAACCTTCTGTATCAGAAAATGTGTATGTGTTTCATATTCAGCTCTTTAATGAAAATATATCAACTTCAATTAAATGCCACAATACACCTGCATCTGACAACCGATACATTTGTATAAATCTAGATAAGTTGGCCTTCCTTCGTCAGCTGAAAATATCAACTTGATATGACACCTGAACAAAAACATGACAGCATCGATGTGCCTGTGCTTCCCTTACCTCTCCTACCAGTCAGGAAAACAAATTCAGTTTTGGCCAAATGAAACACAAATGGTACATTACATTTCTACTGCTCAGAAATCATCTCAGAAGAAGACAACAATGCTACTTCTATGAACAATATGGTAAAAGATCTGACATCACTTTTCATTTTGACAAGTACCTGTAGCTTACATGGGCTACCGTCAGTATGTACATGTAGCAGCATAAAAACCACCCAAACTGAGATTATCAAGGTACAACATCCTCGTTACATCCCGCTCCAAAATGGCTGTCGATGTGGATGAGGTGGAAGGTGCAATTTTTATTATTTAATTTCTATTATCCTTAAAAAGTTAGATTCAGGTATTTGTTAAAATTTGTATCCCGAGCACTGTCACCTGTTCAATAAATCCTAATGGCACATTTTATTTTATTTATCATACAGTTTGCAATGAAGTTTTGGCACTTAAAATATAAATAGTCTTTTTTTTTTCAAAATATAATTAAGCACAGTTATAACAGTAATACACCAGTATCCAGTGATAATTTGAGGTGAAACTTTGGTCTCCATATTACCAACTGGATTACAAAACGCTGGTCCTCATATGGGAAAAAAAAATTATTACAGTTAGAAAAAATGAATGAATAAATAAAATATATAAATAAATAAATATCTGACTAAGAGAGTTGATAAATAGCCTCACAAAAATCTTCACTGCATGACTTTGTGACGTACTTGACGACCCTTTACAGACCATTCACACTTGATAACTGGCAAATTATAGATTCTGCACATTTCATATGAGGTTATAGCTTAATGCCAGTGTTTGAGGTTATCGATGTCTCCATCAAAACATTTAAATAAACCCTATCTACAATGCTGCCTAAGTGTCCATGATGTATTTGGCCCCCTGCTTCTGGAAAAAGTGAGCAGTGACAGTACGTTTCAGTGGCCCAGGGTCAAAAGTGCAACGTGACAAGAAAGTAAAACACATGGACGTCCTGCAGGTCTGGGATGATAACCAGGAGGTGTGACTGAAGATGATATGCTACTTTTTCATTTGCTGCATGTGGATATATGAGGGAGTCAAAGCTCGTTGAATCCATGTGTGCTACTTTTACCATCGTTCAGTTTAGTCTAATTCTTTAAATATCAAATACCTGCTCTGTTGGTCATTTAAATCTTTTTTCCCCCAACTTGAATGTGACAAAACTATTTCTAAAATATGATAAAATACAATTCCATTGGATTGTGTGCAAAATGCTCTATAGGCATATAGTAACAAAGACGGGTCTCATCTACCAGCCGCAGCATTAGACTCAGGTGCTTCCGATGAGGTATGACTAGTGGTCGGTAGCTATGAGGAACCATAAACCTTCCTGCATGCCAACAACTCCTCCAAGCCTTTTGGTAATGAGGGTCACATTTTTGACTTTTACAGTATTTAAGTAAAAAAAAACAAAGAAACAAACAAACAAAAACACATGGATGTAACCTAAGTAAGTGATAGGAACAATAATAATCATGAGCCGAGGTGGGTTTAAGAATTAAAATCTGCGAATACAGTATGGCAATGAATGCTTCCACTGAAAACATAGGTCTCTGCTCTAAGTCATAGATCCATATATCAAGCAAACAGTATTTGCAGTAAATACTGCAGATGTCTTCACACTACATATCTAATAAATAACACAGAATAAAATGGCAGATTCTCCTTAGAGATGCCTCATTTCATTTTATATGCACAGATAGGTTTCACTAAGTTTCTAATTAGGTACCTGTACTGTTTTGGTCAGCCCGACAGTTGAATGGATGGATGACAGTGAAGGGTCCAGTGTGCTATGATGAGGGTAAGCCTTCATCCGTCTTCGCCGTTCCTCTTCACTTTGAACACCGTTTACACAGGCAGGTCTGTGCTGTTGTGGCGAGTCTTTCTGGAAGTCCCATCATCCCGAGGCAGAGCCTTCTGCAGATTGGACATGGCAGCTGTCTTCTTCAGGTCAATGACTGCGTAGCATTCACTGCGCCGTGGTGCCTGGGGCCCATGTGTTTTGGGTGGCAGGCGCTGATGCTGTGTCTGAGTCTGCACACCCCCGCTGCTGAGGGCTTGGCAGGGAGGTTCTCCCTCTAGGTCCACCTGGATGTAATTCAGCTGCTGCGATGGAGGCATGTGGCTGTGCTCACAGCCTCCAACCCCTGACCTCGATCGTCTGCGGAAATCAAAGCTAAATATCCCCCCCCCTCTGTCTGGCTGACACGGCCGTGCATGTGGGGGGCAGGCGTGCCGAAGCCGTGGCGGCTGGACCTGCTCTGTGTTGACATAGTTCTGCAGGGCATCTCTGTGGATGCCCCGACCATCCTGGTGGTACCCGTTGGGTGTCCCGGGGCCTTCTGAGAACTCGTACTCGTCAAAGTCTTCCTCTTCTTCTTCATATTCCTCCTCATCCTGCTCATCGTCTTCCTCTTCCTGCTCATCATCCCGTTGCAGAGCACTGTACTCCCACACTGGCGGCAGAGAAGGCAGGTTCTCGTAGTTAAGCAGAGCTGTCCGATGGTGACCTCCACCCATGCCCCTCTCACAAGCATAGCCCTGAGGGGGTAGAGACGCCGGGCCGTGGGCATGTGGGTGCAGGAGGGAGTGGGAATGACTGTCCCCAGTACTGCTGCTGCTGCTTGACCCGACAGACTGCGACACACTACTGGGGCTCAGCCGCTGCTTCCCGCCGCCTCGCCGGGCGTGGGTGCCGGTGCATGTGATGATGGAAATGGTGATAGGAGTAAGAATTGCACAGATGCATAGAGGGCTCGTCTCCTTCCGTCTCTGAGCCTGTTGCCCCCTCTACTGGCTGAAGGTTGTGGGGATTGAGTCCGTGCCTCTCCCTCTCTCTCTCCAGCAGATGGCGCTGTGCTGGAGTGGGGCCCAGCATGAATTTGACCTCCTGTGAGGACGGCTGTAGGAACACCTGAGGATCTTTATGCTCCTCGAGGGGACAGCACCGCAGGTTGGACTGTGGGTTCCCTTGGCCCCCGACAGGCATGGCTCCCCGTGTTGTTTCAGGGAAAGTGCTAGGCCGCACCTCAGGTAGGGAGTGCACACAGTGACGCATAGAGAGATCCCCCTCCATACTAACAGTATTTACATAGGTGTGGGTCTGTTAAGAAAAATAGCACCTGGGTCACCTGTGAACTAACATGGGCTCAGAGAGTTATAAGAAGCACAGACAGGTCTTACCTGGTCCTCCAGACCTATGAGACTATGTCCATGATCATCTGGAAGAGAGGGCTGGGAGGTGTCACCTCTGATTGGATAACCAGGGTATCCGTTGGGAAAAGCCTGGACAGGGAATGCTGGAGCTGCAAACATAGTTGTGTGACAATATAAAGACACTGACAAAGAATTGCAAGGTGGTGTTTGTGATCAGGTGGCGCTCTGATTCGGTACACTTGACACATGCAAGCTAACCGTGTTCAGAGAAAATCATGTTTTATGAACAGTATCAAGCCACTGGTCTCTCTTGAAAGTTAACATTTTAAAACCAGCATTAAGAAGTTCCAGTGAATATACTTTATCTTCTGATCAATGTATTCAATCATTTACATTCCAGTTCTTTTGGTTTCAGCTCCGAATTAATCATTTAATTTCATGAAGTATTATTCAAATCTTTTTGTAGCTATAGCCAAAACCTACAACCAGCTGATTTAGTTATACAAAACACACCAACATCTAATACTGAAGTTTCAAGAATGACACAAAAAACTTGCCACAATTGTCATATTACTTGAACTTGTTGTGACTAAAGTCCTGAATTTCAAAGAATTATAGGGTCAATCAGGAATTAACGATATTGCACCTTCAGAGTTTAGTAAGATTCAACTATAATTCATTTAGACATAAGGACTAAGAGCAACCACATCTGAATATGATAATTTTGTCACAGTACAGTTATAAAAATAAATATTAAATTAGTGATAAAAGTAACTTGTCACCCAGCTCGAACCAGCTGTATGAAGTGGAGGCGCTGAGGCTGAGCTCCACCAGGTGTTATTTGGATACATTTGTAGCTCTGACTCAGTCTAACAAGTGTCTATTAATAGCTTACAAATTCATCTAAATTTACTGCTGTAAAGCTGCATGCATGTTCTACAATTAATCTCAAATCCAGTGTATAATTAGCAAGATGTGTTTGTGTGGTTGTGTAACTCACTGTTGGGTGTCTGCGGCGTGCGAGACATGTCCATCTCTGGTGTGTGACCACTGCGACTCATCATCATCGACTCTTCTACCACGTTAATGCTGTTACACTGCATCAGCTCCTGCAGCAGGTTGAAGATCTCTTCAGCCCGGGAACACTTGAACGCAAAGATCCCTAATTCAAAGGAGCAAAACAAAAATGTTGTTATGGTTAAAATCAGTCACCAATAACACAAGAGAAACACAAAAAGATTTTTTTTCCCATCCCAGTTTGTCAAAAGTGCAAATGGTTACAACTGCACACACAAAAAAAAAGGTTATACAAGAAAGAGCCACAAAACATGATGTAAAGTGTGAATCTAGTAAAGGCAACAAAAAAAATAATAATAATTTTTAAAAAATGCTGGCACTCGCTCTTTTTTTTTTGGATGTCATGAGGCATCCAAGATTAGGACCCAGGATAAAACAAGCAAAGTCTTCATCCTGATGTCAATTTTTTGTCCCACATAACTCACATCTGCCCGGTCAGGTGTGGCACCGGCCCTTTTTCACAGCACACATTTTAACAGTAAGACTAACAAAGGCTCTGTCCTTTTCACGTTTCCCAGCGAGGCAGGACAACGTGACAGCATGCACAACACCAAGGCTGAAAGTGGAGCACATAAATAAAATGTTGCTATCATTTGTTTTATTATTTACACCTGTGCTTTTCCTAATCGGACATGTCAAAATGTCTTCTGTGGAAAAGTCCTAGTAAGCACCATGAAAAGGAACATGTACATTTAAACCATAAATATCAGATGGTAACATATAAAACATCCAGTGCCCCCCTATATATAAACCCCATGGCTGTGTAAGCTGCGAAACAGAGAAAAATCCACCTACCTTGCCCGGTCTGACAGCGGCGACCGCTCTCAAAAGAGAACAGGTTGGAGTCGTAGCCGTAGCGTCGCAGGCAGAGATACGGCCACCGGATGGCGTCTCTCTTACGTGTGTGAAGAATGAGCTCAGTCTGGGTGAGCTCCATGATGCCAGAGCCCAGTTTGTTGCCCTCATCATCCACATTGGTGACCTAAAGGAAACAGAGGAAAAACTATAACATGGGATGAAGGAATCGAAGAACAAATGTTTGGAACACGTTGTAAACTATATTAGCTTATTACAGTATAATCACACATGGTTCAACCACAATACAAGACAGACTCTTGACCTTAAATTTAGTGAGATGGTTGTCTCGGATGGGGTCTCTGTACAGACAGCTCCAACAGCTCCCCATAGCTTCAGCAGGCCAGCTGAAACCTGCCGCACAGGAAGCAAACATCATCACTCACCGCCATTAACAACATCAACTTCAAGCTTTTTATCCAACACAAACAAAATAACACTATGTGTCTACTTCAGCCAGCATTCACACTTAAACTTCTTACTCAGTCCAGGCCATCAGTGTAAAAGGATTCGCGTCTCAGTCCCAGGATCTTCTGCTGGGCATCAGCATCAAAAGCCACTTAGTCTGTTGGACTGACATCTTCAAGAGAAGCCTGATGTTCTCCCCCCTGAAGCCAGGAGCAACATTCAGGTTTAGGCTTAGACATTTTCTGTTAACGCTCAATATAACTTTTGTTAATTTTTGTAGAAACAAAGGTGAATTTAAGACGCCGAATGTGTTGCATGTCATCCCTCCTCTCTCCCCCATCATTTCCTGTCACCTCCCTTCAATAAATACTGGAGCAAATATCATAACTTGTTGATGAAGACAGGGAAATCTGGTTAAATGTAGGAACGCACTGATTCAATATGTTCAATAAGTATTTTTACCAATACTGACATTACTTAATGGTCTTGGTATCAGCCACAATCTAACCAATTCACAATACATCTATCGATCCGTCCATTATCTGCACCGCTTATCCTAACGAGGGTCGTGGGGGCTGGAGCGAATCCCAGCTGACATTAGGCGAGAGACGGAGTATACCCCGGTCAGGTCGCCACTAAGAGACAGACCACCACACACACCCACACTCACAATAAATCCAGTCTTTTTAAATTAGAAAATGAAGCAGTTCCTCTATCGTCTACATCTTGGGGGGATTCGGTTTTTAGTACCACGGCAAACCCCATGTTATCTTAAATTAAAATGATCAACAATTAGTCAATTAATGGATAGCCAGAAAATGAATCAACAGTCATTTTTAAAGCCAAATAATCATTTCAGCCATTTTTAAGCAAACATCCTCTGGTTCTCAAATGTGAGAATTGTATGCTTTTCTTTGTCACATACCATAGTAAAGTGAATATCTTTACGTTCTGGATGAACAAAGTAAGACATCTTAGATTTAACCTTGGACTCTGGGAAATTGCAGTGAGCATTTTTCACATTATAGAGACAGAAGATGAAAGATTAACAGACAGTGAATAGAATCGTTAACTGCAGCTCTAAACCCTGTAGTGTCCAGATTTGAATTTTTGGAATAACTGGTATTAAACCAGTATTTATAGGCAATATGCAGACACCCAGAGTTGAGGAAAAAGTTGACTTGATGGATTCCAGTTTAAAGTTAGTAAGTGGACCTTTCTAGTTGTGATTATTTTGGGATACATTACAATATACAAATGATAGGTTAAAAATAAAATAGTAAGTTCCCTAGAAAGCTGCTGAAAATCAAAACCAGATGTGCACCTTCATAGGATTATTTCATCAAATCCCATCTGAGCTCTAGACTGGAATGTAGCACTTAACATCTCCTCTCTTTGTGCTCACATCTGCACCAGGGACCTTCGCGTGATTTCTGCTCAGCCTGTGCTCCCTGTCAACCTTACACATGCTACACCGCCGCATTGTGTGTGCTCGAACCTGGGCCTCCGCATCTGACTGGAGGTGCCAGACTGGACTCCACACCAGGTCACGCACAGCTCCCTGGAAGCGATGCAACCGGGCTAAAGCGCTGGGCTACGTTACACGCTGGACATACAGCCAGTGACTGAATGGGCTTCCCCTCCGTCTGAGATATTTACAGCAGAAAAAAAAAACCACAGCCTTTAGCTCGATTAGCCACGCCGACGCAGAGCCCCCCAAAACAAACCGACAGCGGGGCTTCACCTGCCCCGTCAGTGTGCACAGACCCCCGCACAGCCACGCAACCAGCACCCTGACACCAAACGCACAGTGACACGGTCCACTGACCGTTTGTTCTCACCGGTGAGAGGATGCAATAGCGTCAGCACATAGCAGTCAGTAAGTGAATAACGACAACGATGGTTTACTCACATGTCTGGCACGGATTTTTTTTTAATAAGCCCTAATGCGAGACGAGCATTGAGGCTGCGATTAGTTATCGGCGGCGGCTGCTGCTGGTAGCGGGATGTGGCACTTGCACGACAGAGATACGAATAAAAGATGCAGAGTGAGAACAGTTAAAAAAAAATGTTATTTTTCTCCTCGTATTACGCCCCCTTACTGCAGCACGGGCCTCTGCCTGTATGACTTTTCCTAAGCAGCTGGGGTGAGAGTTCACAGCCAGACAACGAGGCTGGAAGGAGCGGCAAGAAGGTAAGAAACGGTGGAGGACCGGAGAGGAAAGGTGTGCCAGCCTGACAGACCAGGAGGAGGGGCAAAAAACCCACTGCTCTGGGAGGAAAGAGCATCGCCACTATGTTTACACCGGGATGTTACTATTTTTGTGGATGTGGTGGAATATATGACTGTCTGTGGCTTTGTATTCATCTATATGATGCTTTATTTATCATTAGAGTTCCTCTCCACCAAGGCGACCAAATGCCCAGGGGCCCCAAATGCTCCAGGTGTGCTCCATTTTACATCATTTGATTAAGGGTCAATTTGTTGGAAATTAGTAAAATATCAGCTATGCTGGCTCTGCATCCTCCATCTCACAGTCCAGGTCTACAGTACAAGATGGAGGTGCTGAAGGTGTAAAACACAAACGGCTTGGATCTCATTTGTTGTAAAGTTGTGATTTGTTGGATTGCCTCAGTTCTTTTCAGTGCTTTCACCCAAGTAACACACAGAAAACATGGCTCTTTCATAATCACTTTATAGTTTAGCCCATAAAATGTGAGAAAAATGTCATTATTCCCTAAAGCCCAAGTTAAAATACTCAGATCTGACCAACTGTCAAACACACAAATAGGACCCATGTAGAGTTTCTATGTCAGAAAACTGGGAAGCTGGTATCCCTGAATACCAGCTCCTTAATTCTTGCCAAATGATTTTCTCAGGGACAGTTAAATGCATCAGCTAATAATTTTTACTAGAATACTGGATGTTTTTTTGGTTCATGGAGAAATAATACATTTGGCATGTACATGGTGTCAACAGGGGTCCAACAAGTTTTTGAAGATAGCCACTTTATTAGTTTAACTGTAGCTTACAGAGAATGTCTAAACAGCAGCGATAGCCATTTTCCATGTCAGAGCCCTTTTTCATAGTTTT
>NW_018127916.1:100527-102646 GCF_001952655.1 Monopterus albus
GGACTAAACCTGCCCTCTACTGACTACTCTACATAACAGCAGCCATAGTGACATACTGTATGTAACTCCAGTGTTGAAATATTTATGCAAAACCACTTTTTTCATGCAGACATACAGTTCCAAACTAAAGTTTAAGTCCTCCCCAAAACCAACATTATCTCACACAAACAAAACCAACAGGTTCACCAGGTGTTCATGCTGTTCTTTCTAAAAGCCATGTGAAACCTATTGTCCCCCTTGTGTTCATAAATATTGGTATTGGATTTTCAGCTATATGCACCCCAGCCTTCCCTTATTTCTTTGGTTGAGTGTTTCTACTTTAGATAAATTGAGTCACAAAGTCAGATCAGTTTATTTTTGGTTTCACTCTTTTCATGGGGTTAGTGGACAACAAGCAATAGGGCCTACTGTAGCCTACATGGAGCATCACCAGACTTTTCCCCGAACAGTCTCTCTACACTGACCAGCCATAACATTATGACCATTGACAGTGAAGTGATTAACGTTGACAGTCTCATTACAATGACATCTGTCAGTGTGTGGTGTATATCAGGCAGCAAGTGGACGTTCAGTCCTTGAAGTTGATGTGTTGGAAGCAGGAAAAACGGGCAAGTCCTAAGGATGTGAGTGACAAACAGGGCCATACCCAAAGCTCACTGATGATGAGGTTGACCTACTATAGATTCAACTTTTAAATTTAATTAATCGTTTTCAAAAGATTCCATTTTGTTTGAAATGGTAGAAAAAGAGAAATACTGTGCACTGGCCTGTACGTCGAGAAACATTCACAGGCTATAGTGGTGATATGACATATAGAGTGGGGAGGCTGTTAAATTGGTCTAAAAAATGATCATTGACCATAAGCATGTGGCTGATCGGTGTAAATGTTGCTACGTTTGCCTTTGCAACCGTGCTAACCATTGTAACATGTCTTTTCAAGTTTTACTAGCAAGTAGTATGTTGTGGCTTTTCGTAGAAACCGATGAAAGAAACGTTACAAAACCCCACAGAGGAGCGCGTTATGAAAGCTGAGGCGGGAACTATCTTAACCATTTTATAATCTTTGCAACCGCCCAGTCACGTTTCCAGTTGTTTTGTAAGTGTCAAGGAACTATGTAACATCTACACGAGCAGGAAGCAAGTGTAATTTAACAGCTTCTGCATTTTTACCTTTGGACCACGGCTGCCTTACACATCGTATTTATTTAGCCACCAAATACTCGAACCTTAAGGAATTTGTGCAGCGCAGTGCGGCCGCCCAACCTGGGAGTGTCTGTGGACAGTGACCGCCGAGATAAGACCCTGCCCGCCCAGCTCTTATATCACAGTGTTCCAGCGTGTCCGAGGCTCGTCACAGTGCATGGTTTTACACAGTGTGAAGGAGCTGACCGCTAACGGGGTAAGTAGCTTAGTATATATAATCCTACGAGGAAACTTTGCGCAGAGCCTTCTGGCGCTGTATGACCTCCGCAAGTGGTCAAAAGTAAACTTTATAAATTCACGTTTCTCTTTGCATTTCCATACATTCCGTAGCTTACAGCCATTTTAACAAATTCTTTTCAAGATATCATGAAAGTCAACTTCAAGGTTTGGCTTATTTACATCAGCCTCATGTAAATGAAGCGACGTGAAAACTTTTCTAGTGCACTTGAATTATATCATGTAGTAAATCTGGAACAGATCTTTACTGGACTAAAATAAGTTCGTCCAATGGGCCTATAATCTATCTTTATTTTAGGTTAAAGCAGCTGTACTCAATATTATTTATGTCAACAGTGAATTACATCACTACCACTAGGGGCGACTGTGATTCAGTGGGTAGGGCAGTAGTCTCCCAACCGGAAGGTTAGGGGTTCGAATAAAGGTGATTACCTTGATTATTATGTTTAGTGAAAATCCTACAGTATTATCACCAGCAGATGCAACAGCATTACAAGGCTTTGCAGCCTCTTTCAGCTCATTGTTTTGGTTTTATGGCCAAGTTGACTGTTTTGATTCACTCGTACTAATCTCATAGCAGCATTCTTGGCAGCATCATGCATTCGTTGTAAAAACCTACACCTACTCTAGCAACAAAGAGGCATACACTGGGTGGAGAACACAGTGGAGCTTTCAGCTT
>NW_018127916.1:102695-104142 GCF_001952655.1 Monopterus albus
AAGATGTTGAATAGTGGACTTGTGTGATTCCAAATGAATGCTGTTGCACTGTGCCTTCTAAATATGTAACTATAAGGAACACATAAAATACTCTACTACTACTCTGCCAGACGAAGTTCAACAGTGATGGTGTGTCCTGCTCTCATTGCAGAACATGTGGCTGCCTATGATTGGATTGACCACCCTGCCACACCTGGGAGGGTTCTACGGTGGTTACATCACACGCAAAGAAGTGAACACCTGGTACCCAACGCTTAAGAAACCATCATGGCGCCCACCAAATGCAGCATTCCCAGTAGTGTGGACATGTCTGTATACAGGAATGGGGTAAGGATTATTACAACTGTGTCCTGCAGGCTTTTATTTTCTGTATTGGAGCTTCCTTGTCTAAATGATCCTACTGTGAATTTTGTCTGCAGGTACGGCTCCTACCTGGTGTGGAAAGAACTTGGAGGTTTCACTGAGGATGCACTGGTTCCACTGGGACTTTATGGGCTACAGCTGGCCCTGAACTGGTCCTGGACTCCTATTTTCTTTGGTGCACACAAGCTGACATGGGTATGTCTGAAGTCAGTTTTTTTAAATGGGGACATCATGTGGAAAGATTGTGGCAAGTGTAGAGAGATTGACAGCTCAATTATTGTCCAATAAATGCCCTCTCTCTGCCCAATTTAGTCACTGATTGAGATTGTGCTCCTTACTGGGACTGTCGGAGCCACCATGGTGTCTTGGTATCCCATCAGCCGCACTGCTACTCTGCTTATGGTGCCCTACCTGTCCTGGCTGTGCCTCGCCACCTCCCTCAACTACTGCATATGGAGAGACAACCCTGAGAAGAAGAAGGGAGAATAGTAGGAGACCTCCCTATGTATCCTGAAAAAACATTAATTCTGAATCATTACTAATTTGAACATTTTTAAATAAATAAACGAAAAATTTTTGAGTAATTCCAGCACCATTTTACTATCTGGTTTAGTGTCACTGCCTTGGTTTTGGAGCCCAGCTGATAACAGTGTCTTGTCAAATCAGCATCTGCACATATGATGGCCGGTGTGCGGTTCTGCACTGCACCTGAGCTGGTGTTGTTTTGCTGTCAAGTTAAAAGTTCAACTGTAAACAACCTGCCCCTGATATACACTTAGCTGTTAGTTTATTAGGTACACCTAGCAAAAATGAATGCAGTCTAATCCAACAGTCCTCCAGTAAATCCTCCCTGCGTGAAGGTATCATGTTCAGGTTTTGTTCAGACTGTTTCAGAGAGGTGTTGTGGTCATGCTGGAGGCTGTAGCTGGTTCTGCTGTTGACCTGCATTACATTATACAGAGGTGTCTCTGTTATTCAGACTAGGCTCATTGATATAGATAAAACAGCTGTCAGCATAATGCAGTACAGTTCAAAGCCATTAGTTTTAGCTTGTACCCAGTAAACTGCCAACTGAGCATATATA
>NW_018127916.1:104194-150868 GCF_001952655.1 Monopterus albus
TTTTTTTTTAAAGTGCATCCATTCAAAGCTCCCAGAAGCATTTGTCAGTCTATATCAAAAACTGAAATCTAGCAGGCTATGCGTTTAAATTGAAGTTGTGTGGGTTTTAAAAAAGTTTTTTTTAGCTTGCAGTAAGTGTAAAGCAATTGTTTTAATAAAGAATGTTCCATGTGTGCATTTTAATGGAGAGTTATTTTTGGTTTTTTTATGCTAACACTTTTAAAGATTGCTGTTCAGTTTAGCATATATGTGTATCATTCCCACAGCACATGGGTGACTCATGAAGAAGTTTCCTTAGGGTTATTTTTGACGTAAGACCATAGGCTTGCTTTATTTTAGGAGAAAAAAAGTTTAGTAAAAATATGACACATTGTGCATGTTCTAAGTTTTGGCACATTTGCAGTCTCTCAGGAAAATAGACATTTTTACCATCTGCCCTAAAAATGTTGTAAAGAAACACACTGCAGCTCAGACTACTGGCTGCATGACTCAAGTATATTCTAATAAAATGTGCACACATTTTAAAATATACCTGGATCTGCATTAAAATTAACAGTGGCAACTATAGGACAATTAGTCCAGATTTTTTCATGAGTAAATTCTGTACTTTATGAAAAATGGCACAGACATTTGAGAGCATCTCGCTTCTTAATGTTCAGAAATCCATCCATCCATGATCTATACTGCTTATCCTAACGAAGGTCGTTGGGGGCTGGAGCTAATCCCATCTGACATTGGGTGAGAGGCCGAGTACACCCTGGAGAGGTCACCGGTCTGTTACAGGAGTGACATGTAGGCAAACCACACACACAAAATCTATTAGCATGTTTTTGAGATATCCTAAAAAACCGACACAAAATCAAAATGTTCCCGGTGAGGACAAACACAATATCACAGTAAAAGAGTTTTAAGTTTTTATAGCTGAATATGTTTGAGGAGAGAACTCTTTTACCCTTGCTCTACTTTTTTGTCTGTCGTACCGCTGTCACCTCCAAAACTAGAACCTAAACGATCAACATCTGCAGAGTAGAAACAGTAAAATCTTTTCTAGTACTCCATAAGAATAACATAACAGTCCATAAAGATCCTAATAATAAGCTTTATTTCTACACATGCAATGAGAAAAGAGGGAGTTATTTTTCACAAGCTTTCTCCGGAACATCTTCTGGTGATTTCGAGAATCTGTTCATTAATGTCTTCCACAAACCCTTTTTTTCCTCATCCATTTTCCCTGTAAAGTGAAAATACGGCGAACAATAAGAAAGACATGTTTTATACTAGTGACATACATGTGATATTGTGGGTCCATACCTGACAGAATCAGGCGACATTCCTCCACCGTCACGCCGGTAAAGCTTGTGTCTCTTACTCGAGGAAACTAAATAAACATAAAGATGTTTGTATTGAAAGTATTTTAATACACTTTACTGAATTTCTCATTAGATAATAAGCATGTTTCAATATTATTCTTGTACATGTATGCTACCCTTAAATATTGGAGCAAATACACTATTTGGAGGAGCCACTTTTTCCATTTTCTGTAGGTTTCCCATGTTGATTCACACTGGGATACAAAGCGAACACTAAGAACTTTGGCATTAGACAGACATTATTGGCAGCCAAATCACAAGTCATCCAGGAGAGAGAGAGACAAACCCTCTGCCAGCTCATGTTTATGTCCAATATAAATATGTGTTGTCTTTATAGTTTAAACTCAGTGTGAAGAATCTTTCTGTTGATAATCATGAATCTACTGTACTTTTCTAGCACAAAACTAAAACTAAGCTTTGTACCAGCTCAGAATGTTTATTATCCTCATCACTGAATGAAGGCTAAACACAAGGTTTCCTTTATGATCTGAAACAGAATACATGTTAAAGACAGCCAGGGTCTGGAGCAAAGTGTATCCCACTGAGGGACTTCTCTTTCATCTGTTGCATTTAATGGAAAAAGAAAGATCAACTAATTTCTTTCCTTTATTTTGTTTTCAAGAAAAACAATCATTAAAATGCACATGAGATATGTCAATTCATGCTCACTCGCTGTCGGTATATGTTGCTGTTAATGCGGGCCAAACTTTCATACATCTGGTCACACTTCTCTGGGTCTGAGATCTGGAGGGAAAAGTTTAAGGCTCATTGTTTAAAATGTAGAGAACTGGACAGATGTCAACTAGAAAATATGTAAAAAATGTATAAACATTTCATATTCATGTTCAATGTACCTTTTGAATGAAAATGTGTATCTTTAAAGTAACTGGTAACTGATAGCTGAACAGCTGAAACATTGGCCGGGTGACAATATCAGCAAATATCACATCAACTAGTGATAGTTGGTAAATAACAAGAAATTGCAGTGCAGTATATTTTTTGTTGAATTTGTGTTGCTTATAATTTGTGATACTAGATTAATTTCCAATGACATTTAGGCCTACTGTTTACTATTGGTGTTAGCTTACATGTCCCATTCGGTACATAACTATACACATTAAAGAGGCTTCACAGGTCTCAGTTAACAAGGTCGACGGCTGTTAGCATCGGACTGTGCTCCTCAGTTACCCATCCCCTTAGCTTAGCTCGGCGTGTTATGTCACAATGTGTTGACAGTCAAGTTCTGTCAATTCTTCTATTACCTGTGTGTTTTCACCCTCACGGAAGGCAGAAGCTACTCTCTGCCGCAGAAACATCCCCAGATCACGGCCTTTCTTGGTCTCATCCCGAGGCCACTGTTCACACAACTTTAAGAACTGACGGTACCTGGTCGCAGACATCTTTAGCTGTGTTTAAAAATATACTGTA
Organism: Monopterus albus; assembly: GCF_001952655.1. NCBI lineage: Eukaryota > Metazoa > Chordata > Actinopteri > Synbranchiformes > Synbranchidae > Monopterus > Monopterus albus. The sequence continues at coordinate 106,993 of NW_018127916.1, forward strand.
TATCGCGTTGAGCAAGACGTTCGTTGGACATTTGAGCTTTATCGTGCACCGTACTTGTGTCACATCTAAACGCTTCCTTCCCCGGTTTGTTTCCCCTCGTTGCTGCTGCTGATATTGCACCGCACGTTACTGAGATGAAAGGATCAAACGGGAAAAAGGGATCTTCCTCCGGTGTGATGAACTGGATTAGTTCAGCTTGTCGGTTTGCAACAGACAGAAACGACTTCAGAAGGCAAGCTTCTCTAGATGAAATAATGTACTAGTGAACCGTGTGGCTGTTAGCCGTGTAGCTAACGTGTCCTGTAATGTGTCCTTTCCTTGTGTAGTCCAACTGATTTCTAGGTTAGTCAACACAAAGTTGGTGCTTAACTGTTCTGATAATCAGTAATTAGGTAAAGTAAGTAAAGATTCTCTGGTTCCAGCTTCTCTGCCGTTAATATGGGGATTCCTACTTTTCTGCTTTAAAATATGGTAAACTAAACATCTTTCAATAATGAGTCATTTGGTGGATAAAACCAAACATTCGAAGATGTCACCTTGAGATCCGGCTATTAAAAACGACATTTTCCCCACCATTTTCTTATATTTAAGTAAATGATTAAGTGAGAAAATTAATTATGCTGCAGCCAACTGTCATTTTCATGGTTAGTTATTCTGCGTTATTTTTTTATTAATCACTAGGCTATTAAATGTGAAAAATAGTGGAAAAAATATCCTCATCACAAGTGTTACTTCAACACAAATATTCCTTATTTCAGTGATGTAAACCAGGACAGCAGAAAATCCTCAAGAGGCTGTAACTAGTAAACGTTTGACCATTTGCTTGCAAAACTGTTGGACTGACTCTGAAAAGAGTTAAGGTTTACTTTTCCATTGAAAATTTGTGTCGCCTCAGGGGTCATTGCCAAGGCTTCATTATCATTAAACAAAGTGAGACACTGGCTCAAAGCCAATCAGGAGATCCTGACATGACCTTGTTAATTTTTCTGATCTTGCGTCCCTTTTCTTGAAGAGGTCTCTGTCAAAAAATGTAGACCTTCTTGGTCTTATTTCATTTAAAAAAATAACTGCAACCTTATTCAAACTGTATACTGTGTGACTGCAGGAAGTTCATCTGGCAGGAGTGACTTTATAGCAAAGTCTTTTTCTGTTTTTCAGGAATCTTCTGGTGAACTTAGGTTTGTTTGCGGCCGGCGTTTGGGTCGCAAGAAATCTCTCAGATTTTGATTTGTCTCCTCAGCCTGTGACATAACCCGGTCAAGACACAGCAAAACCAAAACCAGGATGATGGTAAGAGGACATGCCTGTGCTCAGTTAACACAAAGTTTACCATGATCATGCTGAGGGTTGCTGACCTGATGTTGCTATTCCTGTAGGTGTCTTGGACCAACAATGAAGAAACAAGGGACGTACGAATCTTCATGAAATATCTATACGACTAGTTATGTTTAAAAACATCTTGCTTACCTGAATTAGCTTCATGTTTCTGTAGATTTTTCATGTGCATGGAAAAATAATTAGTCAATCACTGTTTCTGTTTTTGTCTTTGACCCATTAATTTTGTAATAATCTTAATGTAATTTTCAAATCCTCAAAACATTTGGTCGCTGAGTTCTTTCATTGTGGTACCTTTATCTATTTAAATCGTGCGATTTCTGCAGCTATGTCCACTCAGGAGCTCTTTGTTGCTGCAGCTCGTAAATGTCTGTGTATTGGTAGAAAATCTCTTTCTGGTCTTCACAGTCTGGACCTGGCTGCTCAGGTCTTGGCTGTTGATTTGGGGCTGAAACCTGCTCTTCTGTATGACAGTAATGGCGCTCGTGTAGAGCAGGTGCAGCAGTATTTGAGTTTGCTGCAGTCTTCTCAGCTTGTGTCTAAATCACTTCTCACATTGGATTTGAATGGAAACACCCTTATTGTTAATCCAGTTACAGTAATATCAAATCTAGAACAGGTGCTTTGTGATAGTCATGTGGCTGTGATTGATGTCTGCTACTCCCTGGAGAAGCCCACAATCACTAACCCTCTCACAGCAGAGCTGAAAAACATGACACAACATTTACTGCTTCTTCTAAGAGGATTTGAAGAAGTGAGGGAGGCTGAGAAACCCCTTTATCTTGGAGAGGAGTGTGAAGAATGGAACCTTTGCACACTCTTTGGTCTTTTATTGGGTTACCCCGTCACCTACTGGTTTGATCAGACCAAGAGTTTTGAAAACTGTCTGTCTATGACTCCCCTGATGGTGACTACAGCTGCAGCAACATGGCAGGCAGACACTGCATGTCACAGATGTTGTCTGTACTCATTCAGCATCCCAGCAGTTCTACATGAAGAGACGCAGCCCAACCTGGAGTCCTGGAGGAGTCGTTTACAAGAAAGATTTCAGCAGCAAAATGTCCTGCAGGATCTCACTGTTTGTCAAACCATAGCCACTCTGCCCTCAGTCTGTTTGTGATGCTGACAGTTTGTCTTTACAATAAACCACTGTGGAATAATTTGGCTTCCTTTACTCACTCCCACCAAACTTTGTCAAAATAGCAGTGGTATTCAAATCCTGGATCAACAGCACCACCGCTGGTCAACACGACACACCCACAGCATGAATGACTGTACTGTAACTGAAAATGAAGTGACTGAAAACTTTTCAACTGTAAGAATATTTGCCAAATCAATTGAAACCTTAAACGAAGACAATATACACCAATCAGCCATAACATTATGACCACTGACGGTTGTTTTTGGGTGTTCCTGTTCTGCTGTGGTTAGTACCTACCAACAGTGTCTAAGGAAAGACAAACGGTGAACCAGCGACAGGGTCATGGACGCCCAAGGCTCATTGAAGAAGAGGCTGATCACTGTAGATTAAACTTTTACATTTCATTCATCCTTTTCAAAAGGTTCCATTTTGTTTGAATCTTTGTTAAAATGGTTGAAAATGAGAAACACGGTACATTGGTCTCTATGAAGAGAAACATTCAGCAACTATATTGGTGAAATAACACCTAGAGTGAGGAGGCTGTTGAATGTGTCTAAACAATTCTAACTTGTCCTCACGACCACAGTTTTCACTCCTTTCACATAAGTTTTTCACTGCATTGCAGACAAATGACAGAATATGATACCTGATGTGTAAATGTAAAGTGCTGTAAAGCTTTAAAATAATTTATTTAAACAGGTGCCATGACATTTCAAACATGAACATCTGTGTCAGATTTTGGTAAAAGATCTCCTGCTTCTCAGTTTGCCAAACAAACTGTAGTCAAGTCTTTGTCTCAAACTGACAAAAGATACATTAACTATGCTAGTATTCCTCAATCTCAGCACTAAATTATATAAAACAGCATAATCCATTCGATGGCAGAAGAAATCACACCCTTTCAATTTTGTACAATTTGCTGAATTAGTTTCAAGCGCTTCATTAGATACCTGTCTATTAAATCTTATCTACTACATGATTTTGTATGGTACCTTTGTGGAACAGCAACTTGTGTTTCCACAGACTCCTTGTATATTTAATAAGGAACTGCAAAGAAGACAGATTAAGTGGATTTTCCACTACACTTTCTTTCATAGCTCTTGCATTTCATTTCAATAAAAGCAGAAGAGCCTGACTGACAAACTGTGTCACTCATTCCTCATCGTCATCTCCCTGGTGCCAGCTGTCGGTCCATGACTTTGAGACCCATGCTGCATTATGGATATACAGTATTCTGCTGCACCAAAACCCCATACAGTACTGGCTCGAGTCTGTTGCCTCTGACAGAACGGTAAAAGTCTATTTTGTGTTGGCCCAATATACTGATCCTCTAATCGAGATCTGCCGTGTGCAGAGAAGTGGCACAAGACGGACACGCTTCTGTAACAGCAACGACTATTCCTGACATAGAAGTGTAGATCCTTCTGGCTTCTTTTATGTTATATAGAAAAGTGCTATAATGTCAGCTCATCATTCTGAAGTTGGTTGTTAAATCAGAATAAATTATATCCACACTGCAGGTCCATGAGAGTCAGAGGGGCTGAATGACCGACAGCACTTCACCACAGCGGCCATTCACTTTCAGCTCAGCCAGGTGGTCTGCTCTCGTGGGCCCAATGTTCAGAATGGCAACTGGCATCTTTCTGTCACTCGCTGCCAGCACAAACCTGTATCCTGAGTACACCTTGGGAACAACAAAAGGAACACAAATAAATGCAAAGATCAGGAAAACTGTTTCGTGAGATAGTAACTGTTTCAAAAACAAATACATTAATAGCTTTACCTGTAACGATGACCCCACGACTAGCACCGTGTCTGACTCTGCCAGTCTGTCATGCACAAACTGCACCGTTGCTTTCTTTACAGTGTCTCCAAAAAACGTGACCTCGGGCTTCAGTATTCCTCCACAGTGCTCACAGGAGGGAACTCTGAAATGCAGGACCTGCTTGTCCTCCAAGAAGACGTCACCATCCGGAGCCACAGCGCCTGCCTGAGCTCTCCACCCTGGGTTTAGTGCCACGAATCGCCTCTGGAGCTCCTCCCTCATTGAAATGGCACCACAGCCTAGACACATCACTCTGAGGACACATAAACAATAGGCATGTGAATGGTGACTTAAAGGGTCAGTTCACTCAAATGACAAAACGTACTTTTCTCTCTTCTTTATAATTCTACTACATTGCAGAGAGAAATATTACACAGTTCACTCCCCTACATTTATCTGACACTTCTGGCATAATCACTTCATAAAATAATATGAACCTACCCAACATGATATAAAAAAAAAAGTTACAATTAAAAAATGCTACTTACTCATTAAGTCATCAGTTGAAATTTATACAATAATAGAGGTAGCAAAGGTACACAGTTGTTACTCAAGTAGAAGCACAGATACCCATGTTAAAAAAACGACTAGTAAAAGTAGACGTGCCGATTCAAACTCTTCACTTGAGTAAAAGTAAAAAAAGTATAAAAGTAAGAGGTAGCCCTTTGAAGGACATCTCTACCAGCTGTTTCTGTGCAAACTTAACTGAGCCTCACATCATATTAATATATCTCCAAAACTACTAAACTATTCTAACTTCAAATAAAATAAAAATCATAGCTGACTAAGAATAATTAATATGAAGTAACGAGAACATGTTTCAGGTCTAATTAAAGCCTTAAACCAGGGGTGGCCAAGTCCAGTCCTCGAGGGCCGCTGTCCTGCTTGTTTTCCAACTATCCCTGCCTGACCTGCTGCCGATTACCTGGCTCAGGTGTGTTCAGTCAGTCAGAAGCTAGAAGATACCATCTTAGATGGAAGTGGAGTGAGGACTGGAATTGGCCACCCCTGCCTTAAATGATAAGGTCAGCCATTTTCTTATTAACAATATTTTCAACACTCCCTGTGCAGAGACCAAAACCAACAATGAACTGTTTATACTCATGGATATTGTCTCCAGTCTCCAACCTGGATTAGCTAGTTGATCTGTGCCACAGACCTTGTTCAAAAGCAATTTAAAATACACCGCAGTAACATAAAACACAAGGCCATTATATTTGTTAAACATGTTGCCCCAAAATCTTCAAATGACCATGACTCAACTGTGCATATGCAAGATCTCTGAAAGCTTGAAGAGCTTGTGGACTATAAATAAAGCAGAGAGCTTGTAATGAACAAACACGTCACTCAGTGCAGCGGTGTGCACCGAGTAGAAAGTACAGATATTTCTGTTAAAATGTAGGTAGCAAAAGTAAAAAGTTGTCAGAAAATTACTCAAGTAGAGTACAGAAACCTGAAAAATCTACTTCTGCTGTGAGATAGTGTGTTTTCATCTGGCAGTACTGCTACTGATGAAGTTTTCTCACCTGTGGGAACAGCCATGGAGCTCAGTCAATCTCTTCTGTCCAGCCTTTGAGTGAAGCGCATCCACATTTTGTGTGACCAGCCAGTGCAGCTTCCCCTTCTCTTCCCACTGCTGCAGGGCCTTGTGTGCAGAGTTTGGCTGGCGGGAGGAGAAAAGCGGCCACCCAACAAAGTTTCTAGCCCAGTACCGCTGACGGGACTTTGCACTTTGGACAAATTCGACATGCTGCATGGGTCGTCTGTCTGTGCGGGAGTACAGCCCGACACCCTCTGAGCGGTAATCAGGGATCCCTGACTCTGTGGAGAGTCCTGCTCCGGTAATAACAAACAGGCGTCTGGCTCGGGACACAAAGTCATGCAGCAGCTCCAGTGAATGGGCATCAGTGGTGCTGCAGGCTGGAACAAAGCTCAGCATACTTACAGGGACTGAAGATGCCTTCCTTACAGGTGCTGTGTGTAGTGTGAGGCTCTGCCATGGCAGTCTCATCTACAGCAGAATAAACACAGTGCTGATATACACAAAATCACACATCACCTGCTCAATGTTCTCCCACAGAGGAGTGGTAACAAGTTACTGTGAAGGTGATGTTAAGCACTGGGTTCACCACATCATTTTGAAAACATTTAACACCTGTCACAGTCATAACAGTCATACCAGCCAAACTGGATACATATTATGTAAAATCAGAAGGGATGATATAAGACAGTTATTTAGCAAGTGTAACGTGAATGAAGTCTCCATTTATTTACAGTTATTTGTATTTTTCATTATTTCCTGGAACAGTCTTAATAATATAATCATTAAATATGAGCTAGATCAGGATAATCAATAGAAAACGGAAGTATGAATGGACTAACCAATTACAAAACGTTAATTAATTTAAGGTAAGAGATCTCGTACAATAGTACCGGGGATTTTCGAGCCATAATTTGATGAAATCGCCTACAAATACCTGGTATAACTTAACGTTACTGTCTATAGTTAGGCTAGAAAAACGATTTAAGAACTGAAATTTAAGATTTCAATCAAGACCTGCAGATATCCCGTTAGCTACAAACCACACCTGCCTAACACAAACTTTACATTAATGTGTTTATGAGCGTTAATACCAACAAAGCTTGAATATATTAAAAACACAGCAAAATACTGTCCTAAACTTAACCACTGAGGAGGGAACACACTTCGACACGAGATAAGCAGGCTAACAAACTAAAATCTGGCCAGCGATACAATTACAATGTCAGTTAGATAACGCTGTTTAAATACATTAGTTAGCTACTATACCTTATTTGCAGGCTACAGCGGTAGCTATAGTTCAATGTTACGTTAATACCCGGAACAACAAAGTATCAACAGCTACAAAGTGTCGACTAAATAATGAGACAAACCACAACAGCCAGACATAAGGTAGGAACCATTGTCGAACAGGATAAACGGTGTTTTATGTAACACCACAAACAGTCGTGCTGTATTCTGGGAAATGTAGTTAAAGGATTGTGATTCAGGTTAGCCGTAACGTCGAATATTAAAAAAAGGATACATTTGAATGAGATTATACCAAAATAAACTTTTCCCTAAATTATTAAATCGTACACATCGCTGATAATTATTACTGTATTTATATTGTCATTTAATATAAGTTTAATTTTCTCTAAATTATTCATCCAATAGCCCTAAATTAGCTATAAATGTGATTATCTAAACTGCATACACATAAGGGCAACAGCATAATATACAGGTAGCCTACATACAGTACACTATATACATCAATTATTCTGAACAGACATCTTGTAACCTAGCACATTTTCACGGACTCCAGCAGATCACATAACTTTAAAGCTTTTGTAATAATGTGAAAAAAACACAATAAGGCAAAAATACTGTTGATGACATTTGCTTGGAGCTAAGTATAACGCATGAGTCCTAGCTGTGCTTAGCAGTTGTAAGTTTCTTTTTTCTGTGATCAATAATGATGTTGTAGACCTTTTATGTTGCAACAAAAGCATCAACATTTTGTCAACAACTGAGGGGTCTATCAAGCATTTGTATTAAAATGGCCTCCAGGGTTGAGGCTATCTATTTTGGAACATAATACACCATTCAGAGTTATAATGGCACTTGAATGCTGTAAAAGTGATAGTAAAACTAATGACTGATGAAAAATGTTGCAGTTGTTGGAAAGTCCTCTCAAACTGTTAGGCATAACAGAGATTTTATGTGAACAAAAAAGCCAGTGAAGGTTTGCAGTCATCAGATATGGATGAAACAAATATGTGGATGAACATTTGAACCACTGAGAAGCACAAGAAAACATCATTTGCTTCTGTGTGTCCATTAGAAGATGCTGCACACGTCCTGGTTGCAAAAGTCCAAGATATCTGTTGTAAAGAATATTAAGATATACATTAGCGTTATCATTGTGAGAGTCTTTTTATATATGTGTGTATATTTGACATGCATAACAATCAGATGTGCTTGATTGTAGCTGTACCGGAGTGTGTGCAGTTGAAGACAGTTTCTGCATGAGTGTAAAACTGTTCTCCGAGGATAGAGCGGTAGCCCATGTGACTTGTGTGGACGAAACACTGTGTTGCATCTTTAAACAGCAGATCACTTTCTCCATACTGCTGAGACTCAAAGAGCTTGAACTCTGTGTTTGGGTTTGCTGCCAACGTTTCCTTTAACAAAAGAAAAGCAGTTTTAACAACACCATGGAAGCAAAATAAAACTGTCCTATTCTTTCACTGCCAAACAGCATAATTTAATTGTCTTTCCTAATTACTGCAAACATTCATCAGGAGAAGCAAAGAACTGGATCTTTATGAATAGTTGATGCTGGCAATGTGACTTTGGTTGCTACTGGACCTCAATAATTTTTTGATACCTGCAAAAACCTCCGACAGACCCCACCAAAAGTCAGGGTCTGTCGGAGGTTTCTTCCATTAAAGGGAGTTTTTCCTCGCTGCTGTCTCCAAGTGCCTGCTCAAAGTCGATTTGCTGGGTTTTCCTTTATAATAATAGTAAGGTCTCTACGTTACTTTGTAAACTGTCCTGAGATGACCTTTGTTGTGATTTGACTCTATACAAATAAATTTGAATTGAAATGAATTGAAAAACGTGTCCCTGATATTAAAAAAGGCCAAAAGCCAAAGACTCATTGAATAACTTCTCAGAGTTGTGCTCATGTGTACTTATTGTAAGATTTAATGGCCGACTGAAACCATACATTTCACATTTATAGCCTGTTTATCAAAAGAGCTTGTATGGCTAATTGCTTTAAGACAACATTGAACATTTGAAAAACAGGTTTGTAGAAAATTTTTTATATTTCTCTAAATAAATTTTCAATCTGAGACCTGAAATAACCCTGTGCTACATGCAGTGACAAGCACCATTTTGACTTTTGAATGAGGCCAACCAGAGAAATGCGTCTTCAGGCACCTAATTTATCCAGGCTGCCTAGATTTGAAAGGTGCTGCTGAGCTACAGAATCCAATTTAAAGTCTGTTGAATTCATCTTACCTGTGACTTCATGAGGAAGTCGTACACTCGTGCCGTGAGCACCGGCCGTGTCACGACGGTGTTCGGCGGGACGACTCCGAGATTACACCTCTCCCACTCCGACAACGAGGCCCGACGCCCATTGCCACACAGCAACTCAAAATCAGAAGAAGTCCACCCTTTTGCCCACCCAGCAGAGCTCAAACCTTAAGTGGAACATGACAAGAACATAATAAACTTTATATACTGTACGTACAGCATATGTATGTTAGCATCAATGTGTGTGTGCGTTCATGTAATGTCTCACTGAGAATGTTTGCCTGAAGGTTGTGCTGCTCAAGGAAGGCCACATCTCCGTAGCTTTTTCCACTGGGATCTCCAATCAGACACCTATGAATGAGTAAGAGGTTAAAGGTCAGTTTAGCCAAATTACATAAAAACAAATTTTCTCAAGAGGTAGTGGAGAGAAAAAAAGGAGCTAAAAGAAGAGTGAATATCTGACATTTGTCAGGTAACCAGAAGCACGACTGAATAATAATGTAACTGATGGATCTGCTTGCTAAGAAGTTCACCATATCAACTTAAATGTGATAATACTGTATGTCAGTGTTGTGTTAGCAGCTGGTCCTAGGTGGGCAGAAAATCTGTTGATTCAAGCTTAAAAACATGGTTTTCATTGCTGTGACTTTACCTATTGGACAACCACTATAAAACCAAGGCTATCATAATGTCTGGATAGCACCAAAAGTAAGAAAGACAATATGCTCTTCCATAGCTTGGTTGAACTATTACAGATGAACAGAAAACTCAGGTTCAGGTAAGCCACTGCTCACACCTTAAAGCACCCATGTTGCCATAGTAACGCTCATTGTGGTTTTCAGCACAGCGCTTGCTTGCAGCCTCCCCAGTGCCTCCCATACACACTTTACAGAGGTTCCCCTCAGAGCCAGGGAGGCAGCCTTTCCAAAACACCTGGTTGTACACTAAGAAACACAAAGTGGCACACCGCAGTTACATGTGAGGGTTAGTGCAGTGGTGGATTAAGTTCAAAATGCCAATAAGACAAGCTGCAGGCAGTATGGTGGACAAAAGGAGAAATGTGAATATACTGCTGGTGGATAGGTTCAGTAAAGCTGTTTACGCATGGTTCTCTATGAGTGAATAGAAACAATACCTTCATTTGGATCACAGGGGGAGCTGCTGTTATGCTCCAGGCTTAACGAGTGTGTGTATGGCAGCAGCCAGCCTGCAGGGCTGTACATGTGGCTGTGACAGGAGCGACGCCCGCCGAGGTTCCCGATGAATACATTTCTGCTGGTGCGCTTTGCCACCGCCACACCCACCAGTGAGGGCAACACTGAGGAGACACAGCGGCGGTTTTGATGTCAACACAGTAATCGCATCGGCTTCCAGGATTATTGCAAGTTGGTCATGTGCTGACCGTGTTTTTGTTCTGTTTAATTTACCATCAGTCTCTAAATGGGTTGATCCTTCAGCAGGTACACATTTTGTCCCTGGGAGACAAAAACAAACAAAACAACATTACTTCAAATTATAAACTGTAACATTAAATGTGATGTACACAATAATACATCAATAATTATAATCCAATTATATAATATATACAATGAAATGTGCTATTCTGTATAATGAGTCATTGTATTTGTCGGTACTTTCAGTATATTTTGATGCTAATACTTTTTTGAGTAACATTTTGAATGACTTGGACTTTTATTAGTAACAGAGTATGTTTACACTGTTGTAAATGCGTTCATGAAAACCTCAGCTCTGCTGCATTTCACTTCTCCATCTGATTACCACTAATGGAAAACAAGAATGACAATACAATCTGTAATCCACATTTATGACAGATTCCCTGGGTCACACCATTTACCATTTATTGCTATTTATTTTGAGGATAGACTTCATTAAATGAAGAAAGTGTTCTTACCATAATATTCTGTAACTACAGGGGCAAGACCACATTTCCCTGCGATGAATGAGTGAGTTGCATCCAGTGAGACAGCGTCCACCTCATCCCTCTGGAGTGAAGAACATCAGTGATGCTGAGACTGTGGTTGGTAGGATTCAAGTGCAACATCCTCATGTTCTACCTTTTTTTACATGACCTACCTTAATCTTCTCGACACACTCACGCATTGAGAGCGCGCTCACACACACCAGCGGATCCGACTTTATACTGAGAGCCCACTGCTCACATTTCTTCTGCTCTGCATGGCTGATGCAGCACCATCGCACAACACTGTCCTCTAATGAACTTCCTGCACACATACAGGTTGGGTCATGCCATAAAATCGCAGTCTGTTTATTAAAAATAACAACCAGACATCAATGGAGATAAGCACCTTCATGTCCAAGACCTTTGAGGAGAGCCACATAATCCAGCCCCAGCACCTGACTGATGTCTATGCCATCTGGAAGAACAGCTAGTTTATCTGTCACATCTCTGAAAAGGAGATCGTTTTCCCCAAAAGTCAATGAGTTGAAGAGCTGGAAGCGCTGCCTCTCTCTCCCTCGATGGCCAAACAGCATCTAAATAATCATAAAGAATAAAGAAGAGCTAAAAGGAAAAGTATGGACATGGAGCATGGACAAAAAACATGGGATATTTGTGGGGGGAAAAAAAGGACAGCAAAATCCGCACCTGTGCGGTTACTAGAAATTTGCGAGCAACCTTGCGAAAGTTGAATCTGGTGACCATTCCTCCTCCTGGACCACGTCCCAGATTGCAGGTTCTGTAGTGGCTGAGAGGAGCTTGTGTGCCATTAGTACACAGCAACCTGAACTCATCATTCTCTAAGGGAACAGACACAACACCAAAGGCAGATGGTGACAATCCTGCGAAAAAGAGTTTTTCAGTTTTGTCCTGAGTCTTACAAGCAGCAGGATGTTGTGTAGTTCAGTAGTTTTCAACATTTTCCGTTGTGTTTTCTAGAACTGATTTTAAACCTTTAAATACTGTTGTTTATATAAAAGTGAATATTATAAATTTTCTTTCCGTAAAATGCCTATTGATCCTAAAATTTAATTATTAGATTTGATCTACTTTTCATGACCCCTCAGTTGCAGTAGGTGGTGTTAAAGCGTCAACACTGACTCACTTTGGTGGTAGTCTGTGTATTCAGCTTATGGTAGTAGTTTATTGGGACAATTAATACATTATAGTGCTAAAGATTAGCCTCACACTAATTTGCAATCATTTTGGTTTTTTCTTCTAAACACACAGTTACATATATTTAAAAATATTTCAGTTTTTTTTTTACCAGCTGAGCTACCCACTATAGAATTTCCCCACAATTACATGTGTGCTGGTGTAGTTAGATCTAGGTTTTTTGTTTGTTTTCTTTACTTATTTTGTTTTTTGTATTTTGTGAGAATTTCTGCCTTTAATAAAAAGACAGATAGTAGAGAGCTGACCGTGAAATTAGAAGAGAGGGATATGGTGGAAGTCTTTGCTCCGGCTGGTCTGAAACACAATGAATTAATACTATGATAGTGTAGAAGTTGATCCATTAGAAGATACTGTTTACCTTTAATACTTTCAAGGGCCAAATGATCCAAAAATGCAACATCCCCTGCCCCGCTCCTGAGACATCTGAGATGGTGCAAAAGAGGCAACAGGAGAAACTCATGAATATTTTCAGTGTAATTTCACATGTTTGAAACATAGCAAACACACTTTCCTGAGTTTAATAGGTTGTTAAAACCTGAGGGCTCCCTGGCTGTTGTAGAAGGGCTCACTGTGGGATGTTTCGCAGTGGTAATTCTTCTGGCGAACGTAAGACTTCAGGCCTTGGCATAGAGTGCACAGAGGAGGTGCCATGGCAGAAGCTCCAGGAGCACAGCTGGCATTGAAGAAGGTACTGACATCTGCTCAAGAAGAGAAAAACAATCAAGGGTGAGATTAACAGGCACAGCATTCAGTTGGTTCAGATAATATCTGGAAAATAGAGACATTTTGAGCTTTTGGTGACTATCCATCTGAACGGATCACCATGTCATATGGTATCCCTCAGGGATCTATCCTTGGTCCTTTGCTATTTAATCTGTACTTGCTTCCACTGGGTCAAGTCTTACATGGCTATGACACTGCCTATCACAGTTATGTAGGTGACATTCAGATTTATTTAGCACTTACTCCAAATGATTACTCCCCCTTAGATACTATACTCTCTTATGTTGGGAGCTAATAAGCAACTGGATGAAGTTCAAGTTTATGCAATTAAACAAGGATAAGACTGAGGTCATTGTCATTTGGAAATAAGAAGGAGAGAACTAAAGTAATTAATCGTCTAAAGGCTGCAACTATTGAGGTTAAAACTTAGGTGAGAAACATGGGTGTTTTAATGACTCAGATTTGAGTTTTAATAGTCATATTAAGGCCCTAACAAGAACTACTTTCTATCTTCTTAAAAACATTGTGAGATTCAGAGGTTTTACGTCCAGAGATGATGCAGAGAAACTCACTCATGTTTTCACCACCTGCACACTGGACTATTGCAGCTGTCTTTCAACTGGTCTCCCTCCTAAAACTATCAAACAACTGCAGCTTAACCAGAATAATGCTGCTATAATTTTAACTAGAACTAAAAGAACTGAACACATCACCCCTGTCCTGAAATCACTGCAGTCAGTCTCCCACTGAATAGATTTTGAAGTACTTATTTTAGTTCATAAATGTCTTAATGGTATGGCACCAAAATATATCTCTGACCTCCTTAAAACATTTCAAACAAGCAGAGCCCTTAGATCTGCTTAAAATTACCAGCTGACTGAAAATCGGGTAAGGACTAAATAGGGAGAAGCTGCTTTCAGCTGTTACACTGCACACAGCTGAACAAACTCCCCATGGAGTTAAAACAAGTTACTAATCCGGCCATATTTAAGGCTAAACACTGCTGTTCTCTCATGATTTGGGTAAATCTACTTTAGCCTTTTTATTGTTTCTACTTGTCTTTCAACTTTTGTATTTTATATTATGGTTTTACCTTATGTGATGTGTGAGTCTGTTTTTAATATGTAAAGCCCTTTAAATTTTCTTGTGTATGAAAGGTGTTTCTACAGATAAACTGACCTTGACCAAGGGGAGAAAAGAAAAGAAAACAAAAAAAGTACACTTCCTCACTGTTACTGTTCTCACTGGCTGAATCTCATTACCCTGACTGAGCGGCTGCTCCTTTGACCAGCTCAGGTAGTTTCGGGACAACAGGAAGCCGAGTGGAAGATTCCATCCAGCTGTCCACCGCACTCCGCTGTGACAGCTCCTGAGTCCTTGCAGGGATCGTATGTCCAAGCTGTTGTTTCTCACCACGGCAACCGACAAAACACAACCTCCTGTAGTGCGCACACAGATGGACACACCCTGACAGGTACACTGACTCAACCACTAGTGCTGGAGTGTCTCAGGAATTTGAAATTAACCTACCGTCCCTGTATATCTCCTTGGCGATGGTAACCAGGCCGAACTGCTTCACAGCAGAATAAAGTTCTCCTGCATCTAATGACACTATGTCAGCACGGTTTCCCTGAAACAAAGAATTCAAGGAGAGAGTCCTAATTTTTACATAATAAGTCAAAGCAGACCTCACTATAGTGGCGTTCCATCAGAGGTCATCCACCTTCAAAGATCTCAAGAAAGCACTTCTGCAGAATTTGTATTTAAATTTGCTGTAACACTGACATAAATAACCTTTACAATCTGAAAGGTATTAGATGGGACTTTCCTCTAAAGGCTCCAAATTCAAACCCTAGATAGAAGAACAAAAATGATTTTATCACCAAAATTGCATATTTTGGAAAAAAAAGTCCAAAATGCTGTGGTACAGAAAAACTGAATTTATCCCAGATGTTCCTCTTCTCCATTAAAGGGAAATAACATCTGTCTTGCAAAGTTTTGTATTTTTTAAAGGCTAATAATCCCTAATTTGACATTTTAAGGAGGCACCTTAAATTTTATGGTGCCTTTATGGAAACAGTCTCAAATCACATGGGCTTCCTAGTTTTTATGTTTTCTTATATAACCTTGTTTGCTAAAACTCTGGCAGCATGAAGAGATTCTCAACAGGATCAAATGTGCAGGAAATTTAAATGTATAGTTCTACACTAAGTATTGCTTTTAAAACATTTCAACATCTGTTTTCTATACCTACATTCACTTTTCTGACTTAAAATTTTATTTTATTGTAATACACATATTAAAACACGTAAATCGAACCTGGGATGTCTTATTTGCTACAGTGACCTTTTTGGCCTACACCAAACCAATGACGTGAAAGGATGGCTCACCCTGATCCTATCGATGCAGTCAGTCGTGCTGGACGCTTGTATGCATGAAAGTCTGGCAAAAGATGCCACAGCAGCAGCAGGCAGCACTGCCACCAGAGCTTTAGCTAGTTCTGCACACTTCTTCTGTTCAGGGTCTGACACCACGCACCAACGTGTCTTCTTAGCTGTCATGTAAGGAATCATTCAAATAGTCCACACAAGCCAGTCAGAGGGCTAACATGCATCTAGTGCAGAATTTGAACTGGTCAGCTTCATGCATTATTTGTGTTTTAAGATGCAGGTATTTAATCAATTTCTTTGTGCATTCAATGATCAATATCAGTAAACTGTGAAATAAATGTATGTTTATAAAGTTAAAACTGTTTTAATAATGTCCTGAAAAGTAAAAAGCTCTAAAATGAGGGCAACAGCTTTGGCAGCAAAGAGCAACAAGATGGAGAAACTCCCTGGAACAGTGGCACGATAATTATGAGCATAACAGAACAAACTAGTTCAGTAACAACTTACCCCTGACATAGCAGACAAAGAAGAAAAAGAGCAAAATAGGATAAAGTCCTCGCATTCTTCCCTGTTGTAGATCAAAGAGTCAGACAGTCTGTGAAGCACAACAGACAGCGTCCCTCTCTGTTAGTGTGAAATAGCAAATTTTCCTGCATAGATCTTTCTAAGGATTAGAGGCACTGATCAACGGGAAAATAAAAAACCTATTGCGCAAGGGCAGCTCCCCTGAAAATGGTAAAAATCACTTTTTGCACACACATGGAAAATATTTAGCACCATCTGTCACAAGGACGACCCCTATCAAATGTTTTTTGTAGATTTAAAGTGTAGCTGTAGAGGTGAGGGCTGCTTTAAGCTACTTGGCTTTAACATTTTTAGACATGCTGAGTCCCTTTTAAGACTGTATACATGATATTTAACAGTGACAAATAGCATTACCTGGACATTAAGGTATCGATTTCTTCCTCAGAAGCTGAGTGCAGTAGAGGTATGTCAAACTAAAGCACAAACAAGCTCATCACAAAATACATATTAACAGTTTTCTCATTCAATTCTCAGTCAGTCTCCATAGTATTTTAAGAACAGTGATTGGGTCAGAGGAATAACAGTCCAAGCAATCAGAAATCACTTGTGGAGCGTGTGAGCACTTGCACTGTTTCCCGTCATGCTGTAAACACAGAGCGGTGTGTTTCCATCTCTTGAATAACTCCTGACGTGTGGAGGACAGTCTGTAAATGTTGGATCCTCTCTGCATGCAGTAGCATTGTTGGTTTCCGTTTCGCCAGTTTGGTTGACAGCCTGCTGATGCGCTCCTCCAACTGTCAACATTAAAAACACCAACTGTGACGTCATACAGTTTCCTCTTAGAGATTTACTGTTCAAATGAGGCTGCAGAGGGAAGCATGCAAAATTTGGGAAGTTGCCTTGAAGTAACTTGGCATTGTGTGCCCTGTTTCCATAACTCAGTTAACTCAATTACCTGAATTTCCCTCACAATCAGTACAGTAGACTAACAGTGGTCAGCTCTAAGAGTACATGCAGTGTTCGTGTTACCAAGGCAGAATAAAGCCTGTGTTTTGAACGGCGTTAAGTGGCCTCCCTCTTAACTACTCCCCGATGTAAAAGCCTAGGATTCTAAGGCTAGTTACCGGCTATGAGCCAGGGCTAAAGCAGTTTAGCCATGAACCAGACATCCCCAACTACGGTTTGGGGCTGCAGATCTCAGCAGGTAACATGGTATTTGAGAAAGTTACAACAAATAAAATTTTGGATGCTGCAAGAAGTGAAACCAGAATTAACACTAGTGTAGCTTTTGAATGATGGCAACAACTGAGAGAACAAAAGGGGCTGAAAAGTGACGCCATGATGGCCGTGTTTCTGCTAGACAGGTAATTATCGCTTTGGTTTCGTTTGGGGCCATTTGTTATTTTCCTGAAATTTGTAAGTAGAATTCAGTCAGCGTGCGTTGCAGTGGCCGTAGCATTTTGGAGGAGTGGCTTTGGAGAGGACTCAAAACAAAGGGATGGAATTTCTTCGGTTGTCTACTTTCAAAATCGAGCTTCCTCTTGCTGGTTTTTCCAGGATCGCCAACCCTACCTTTAAATACCAAATTATTTATTCAGATTAAGTACTGATTGTTTTCCAGCAAGAACTGAAAAATGTTTTAAACATGATTTGACAAAACAGATAATACACCTGACAATGTCGAAATGACCTGTATCTTCTTACCTCCTGCAGCTCTTGACAAATGTCATTCTTTTCCATTTGTTCCTCATTTCCACTGGTCTGCAGCCAACTTTGTAAGACCTCTTTCAGTTTTTGCCATGTCCTGAACAGACACACACAATCAGACATTAATAACTATGTTGACAACATGTTCACACACAAAAAGGAATGGAAAACCTGGTGTGTTCTCTCTGACGTACCGAAGCTGCTTTCTGTCCTGCTGGAAACTTTTCATGTCCAGCTGAATGTTCAGCAGTTCTCTAGTTAGAGCCGAAGTTGGATCTTCTACCTCAGTTTCTACACAGAATGCTCTCAGACGTGTCTCTTGAAGAAGCATCACAATAGTTGCTTTGACTGTGGTGTTTATGATTTTCTTTATAATCCACAACAGTACTGATTTTAAAGGGATAACAAAACCAACTCATACTGGGAAGAAAAGTGCCAGCACCATACCTGGATAGGTTGATGAGTGATGTTTAAAGGGACCTGAACTGCTGGTTGCCTCCAACTTGGGAAAAAAAGATGATATAATCAAATTCTTAATTTAGTCCTGAATGCTTTTTGATACATGTCCAAGTCAAATATGTGATTCTTACTGTAACTTGGGTTCCAGTGGTCATGAAAGCAGAAGGAGGTAAAAGAAGATCTTGGTTCTGGGTTCCCTGAGGAGAGCTGACAGTAGGTGTGCGAGGTTCAGATGGTGACATGGTAGATGTGATGGTGCTCTGATATGCAGCAGTAACAGGGACTTTAGCAGGAAGGAGGCACGACATCACTGCAGGACGGTTTTTCTGTGAAGCTGCTTCAGCAGTGTTAGTGTTGCCAAACTGCTTCTGGGTTCTATAAAATAAAGAAAAAACGCTTGTAAGTGCCTTTAACTGAAAGACTTTTAACGTGGCGTGCCAACTTAACATTTCTAAAATGAAATACAGTGATCAGCCATGACATTATGACCACCTGGCTAATATTGTGTACACAGGAGTCAATGCAGCAGTTGGTTGGCACTCATGTCACTCTGCAGGTCAGTGTGCATCTTCTGTGAATCCATAGTTCCATTGTTATACTGTCAGGAAGAGCACGAATTTGTCTACCATGCAGTGAAAAGCTTATATGAAAAGAGTGAAAACTGTGGTCGTGAGGACAAGTGAGAGAGAATTTTTTAGACACATTCAACAGCCTCCCTACTCTTGGTGTGATATCACCACTATAGCCGCTGAATGTTTCTCTTCAGAGAGACCAATGTACAGTATTTCTCATTTTCATCATTTTAAAAAGGTTCAAACTAACTGCAATCTTTTGAAAAGGATGAATGAAATCTGAAAGATCAGTACACAGTAGATCAACCTCATCATCAGTGAGCTGTAGGCATCCATGATCCTGTCGCCAGTTTGTTTGTTTGTCCTTCCTTAGACACTTTTGGTAGGTTCTAACCCCTGCAGACCGAGAACACCCAACAAGACCTGCAGTGTGGGAGATGCTTTAACCATGTTTTCTCCCTGTCACAATTTGGCCCTTGTCAAATCCACTCAGATCCTTATGCTTGCCTGTTTTTCCTGCTTCTAATACAACAGCTTTGAGGACTGAATGTTCACTTGCTGGATAATGCACGCCACACACTAACAGGTGCCATTTTAACAAGATAATCAGTGTTATTCACCTCACCTGTCAGTGGTCATAATGTTATAGCTGATCAGTGTACATGTAAATACAAACATACAAATAATGTTGTCTGTGTTTATTATCTACAATCAAAAATAAAAAATATCCTGTTACTTCATTCACAAATGCTTTACCCTGTGTGTGGCAAGTCGGCCAGTTTAGAGTGAAACAGTCCCCCACAGCGGCGTGGCTGACGTCGAGGCATACGGGTAGGAAACCTGCAAAAAAAAGAAAAACAAAGAAACTCTGTAAGACTGAGTCAGTATGACTCATTTCTACAGCCAGTCAAGGTTACAGACTCACGGCATGCAAAGCACTCCATCCTCAGCTCCCTGTTCCATTGGGTCAGATGAGGAAACGCTCGTCATTCCAGGTGTAGTCAAACAGAAGGTCACACTCTTTTTTGCTGGTTTCCCTTTAACCTGTTGTGTGTTACACAGCGCCCGCTGCTTCCACCGCATAGCACAGCGTTTAACTACCCTCTGGAGGTGAAGTGATCTCTGCAGGACACAGCCAGGCTTGACAAAATAATTGAGGTCATGATTGAAATGACATAAAACTAAACACACACACAAATACCCACTTGCTCTTGGCTGTGTTGCGTGAAGCTTTGTGTAAGTTCATTCATGTGAGCAGCATATGTGAGGATGCATGTCACACCCTCCCTCAGCAGCTGGTCTCTGTAGACCTGTGCAGCTCTGGCTGCCTGCTCCTGCTTCTTGTGCTGCTCTGTGACCCACAGCTTCCATCCATTCAACACCTGCAGCGAGTTCACCAAGAAACATCAAGACACATCAAACCCTGTGAGCACCGACTGTGCAATTCTGTGCTCAGTTCTGTAGTGAGGCCCTGGGAGAATAATGTGTTACCTTGGCCTGAAGACTGAGGGACCAGTGCCAGAGCGCTTGTTCCGTCTGCTTAGCTTCTCTCCGTCTGTGCTGCAGCTGGAAGTAAACCAGTTTAACTGCACTAAATCAAAACACACATACTGGCCTGTGAGTTTAATCTTGATATCTACACCTTCTAATTCTTTTATTCATTTATAAAACAGGTGAAGCTCTAACACAAAATAAAGACTTTTTTCCCCTATCTTTACAAAGTTCCTCCATATCGACAGAACTGTTTGCACTGGTTGAGTGAGTGAGACGCTGGTAAGTAAACAGATCTTTATATGTAAGATCAGCTGAGTGCCTCTTTAGCCATGTGATATTAACAAACCTTCATTTTCCATGCTTCAAAGTAGGTCTGGTACATCTTTAATTTCAGCAGCAAGAGTCCTTGTCGTTTCATCATCTATGAAACATCACAGTTTAAAGAATGTATGTCACAGCATGTGGCTTTATGTAACTGTAAAGGGATGGTGAAGTACAAACCTTATATTTCCGGGTTTGGTAGTGATGCCTATTCCAAGCTTTCAGTGCTTTAGAGAGGAGCCTGGAGTTATGGTGCTGTCTGGTCTTTTCCACACAAATCCTCTCCCTCTGAGCATCTCTGGTCTGTTTCCTCCACTGTGTGAAAAACTGCAGTAACTGTGCTGAACACAGATAAACATTTTAGAAGCAGTCCAGGCAAATATAAAAACTTAATAGTTGAAATTTACAAAGTTTCAAACTTAATTTGCTTTCACTCTCTGCAATAATTATAATAAAATCATTCAATACATGTTATTGTGAACTGTGCTATTCTGCATAATGACTACTTTTTGTATATAATGAGTACTTTAAGTATATTTTGATGGCAATACCTTTGTACTTCTACTCAAGTAGCATTTTGAATGCAGGACTTTTACTTGTAACAGAGTATTTTTACACTATGGTACTGTTACTTATAAGTAAAGAATGTGAATACTTCTTCCACCGCTGAGGCCTTGTTATATGCAAAGGTGCAAAACAATTAAAATCCCTGCAGAGAAAGCATGGCGGTTTCTTTTACTTTACAATTAAACTATATGTAAATTTGCTATTTCTGTTAGGGGCTGTACATAAATACAATTATTTTCAGAAAATCTATATGGAAATGGAGCTGAAACCGTGTGGTCACTGTAAGGAGCTGTGCTGTTACCTTGATTTCTGGCCCTCTGAACTCTGCTGACTGCCTCATTCTGCTGGTGACGGTTTGACACTGCACGTGTTGTTGCTTCCCTCCAGGCAAGAAACACCTTCAAAGAATTAATGCAATGAGAGAAATGAACAAAGACACAGAAAAAAGGAATAACTGCAATAGTTTTGTGGATGAAGGCACCAGACTGCTTTATAACCTTTAGCTGAAGGACGTGCTGAAAGTGATTCTGTGCTTGTTGCTCCTCTGCCAGCAGCACTGCGTTCTCCCTCCACACTGACAGAGCCGTCCTGGAGAGGGATGTTACTGACACTGAGACAGAGGATGCTGACATACACCACTGAAACTTGGAGAATATACAGTATATATGCTGTACGTGTTTGTTTAAGACCTGACAAAGCGCTGTTTTTGCTGTCTGTGAAGTTGCTCTGCATGTCTGTAGATGTGAGACATCTGGAGGTGGTGTGTCTGTGAATACAGCAGCACATAGTATATCAGATGTCCTATTATCTTCATCACTGCCATCAAGTGATTACATTGCCTGTAACTGATACTCATGTATATATGTACCTTCCAGGCTACAACGGCGTTTTTAACAAGTTTAACTTCATGGTAACGCTGCATCTGTTCCAGCTTGCTTTTCTTCACTCTCTGGCTCTGAACAAACTGCTCAAACACACAAAAGTCACTAATAAAAACACCTGGCACAAATAAGTCTGCATCACACTTGTAGATTTGTGTTGGTATCTGTGGGACTGCACATCTGCAACTATTAGTTAATTCACTGATCGACAGAAGATTTATCAACACATTTTTATTCCTCTGCTGGCAACAGCTGCAGCCAGAGGCATCATGTTTACAGATTGTCTGTCCGTCCTTGCCTACAGGCCATTCTTGTGAATGCAATATCTCGGGTATGCCTTGAGGGAATTTGGCACAAGTGCCCACTTGGACTCAAACATGAACTGATTAGATATTGGTGGTTAAAGGTCAAAGTCAGTGACCTTACTTCTGTCCCATACCTGTGAATTGGTTGGAGGAGGCATACAACCGTGATGCAGTAATTATAGTTATAATCTATTAATCCTGTCAATATTTTTTTTAAAGAAAAATGACAAATATTTGATGGTTCTAGCTTCTCAAAACGTGAAAATTTGATCTTTTTCTTAACCACCATAATAAGGCCTGATTTTTTGGTTCAATGAACAAGACAAGCTTGTAAAACTGAATCAATTAACCGAAAGAAGAGAGCAGCGTTTGATGGACAGAGCCAGCAGCTTACATGCTGACAGCATAGAGCTCTGGTCTCATTTAGGCTCCCAGAGAGCAGAGTTTCCAGATTTAAACAGCTCGGTTTCTATTTTTTAATTTAACCAAGAGCACTGATGCCTTATAGTGTATGAACAGATGGTGCACAGATGGGACAGGACTACAGAAAGCACCTTTTTCCATTTCTCCACAGCCCATTTCATGGAGCGCAGGTCACCCTGATGACAGGCCTGCTGTTCTCGGCTTCTCCTGACATGCAAACAAATAGACAAACACATCTGTAAGCTCACAGCTCTCATCCTCTTGTCAGACTAAACAGTCATTCCAGCAGTGCAAAGTTTGCTTCACCTGTCTCGAATCTCAGCACTGTAGTCCTTCCACTGCGTCATCGTCTTGTGGAGAAGTCGGTGCAGGTACAGATGGTCGGAGGCTTTCTGTTTCTCCGCCTCACTGATCTGCTGCTCTGTCCTTTGGCTCCAGTGAGCCCAGGCTCTCTGCATGCAGCATCGTTCCGCATGAAGAATTGCCTGAAAACGATGCATTATCTCTCAGTGTCTGATACACAGCTGTGTTCATAATCAACAATATAGTTTCCATCTCCTGCTGACGTACCATCCGCTCAGAAAGCATCTGCTCCTTGTGTTTCTCTGACTGTCCCCACCAGGTGTAAAACACCCAGGCGTACTGGCGCTGCCTGATAACACAAGGAACAAATAAATCATGTTCTATAGTGACAAGAGATCAGTCAACTCTGCTTGGTTTGGAAATGAATTACAACACAAGTATAAGTCCTTAGAAAAGGACATAACTCACTGATTATAGACTTCTGCCGTGTGTCTCCAGTGTTTATGGAGTCTTCTCTGCAGAGTGAACTCAACCCACGAGTTGAAATACCGAGGCACCGTGTGCTCTGCAAACCAAACAACTGCACGATGTTCCAGTTCCTGAAGAAAGGAATGGTACTATATTATACTACTATAGTATATATATGTATTAGTATCACAAATATCAATACCTGTATTCACCTATATTTGGGCATCAAGTATTAAAAACATAAATGAAATGATTAACTCTGGTATCATGTTGAAAATGAGGTGGAGCTGCAAGTAATGATTATTTTCATTATTTATTAATGTGCTGGTTATTTTGTCAATTACTCGAATCATTTTTTCAATAAAATAACAGAAATTATTGAAAAATGACAGTTATAAGTTCTATAGCAGGCAAAGTGACATTCCTAAATTGACTGTTTTGTCCAACTAAACCAGAATCCAATGATAGTGCATTTGGAATGATAATGATAAAACAATTAAGAAGCTGGTTGCAGCAAATTTTTTTTGGCTTGGTTATCAAAATAGTTTTGGATTATTCTTCTGTTGATTGATTCACCGATAAGTGTACTAAGCTTTAAAATATAATAACATTTTTTTTTTCTAGCTCAAAAAAATATTAGTCATTGGCGTATTTAAGGCTACATTAGGGGGAATAACTCAATGCAATGACATATTGTTTACTCTTTCTTGGCAGATAATTGTCTATAATTTATAGAAATGTATGTAATGAAAACGTTGTGCTTCTACAAATACCTGCATGTGTCTCTGTTCAGCAAGTTTCTCTTTCCAGTAGTGAAAACTGCTACTCAAGAGGGACATGCTGCCAGGAGAACAAACACTTGAGATCACAATGAACTACAAATTAAGCATACAGGATTAACAAAACTAAATGTGGCACACCTGAATGTGTAGATGCAACTCTGTATACTATTTAATATACTCTGTACTCCTGGGCAAATGTAGGTAATGCCAGGAGAATAGAAAAGTAAATAAAAGCACCTGTAGTTTCTCTGAGCCATCTCTGTTAATGGCTGAAAACTCTTGTCTTCAGCTTCCTCCAGACGATCCTGCCACAGCTTCCAATACTTACTCATCATCTTTAAAAAACACAAACAAAACTGCAACCTTCAATTGAAACTTTATTTGAAGTGCTTGGCATACAATGTTAAGTGCTCATCACTTACCGTTTGATGATGATGCTGAATGGCCATGTTGTTGTTCAGTCGGTGTGTTTTGTTCCAGATGACGTTGAGAGAAAGTCCCTGCAATCCAGCACTCTGCAAAAAAACCCCTGCAGTGATCAACACATAAAACTATCGTACTCTGTACTTATTTGTAGTTCCACCATCTTTTATTCTTGTACCATTAAGTGATGATGGTAATGCTGACTCGCCATCTGGTTTCTTTCAGCTTCTTGTCTGGACAGTGTCACATCTACTGATGAGCTCAAGAATCAAACAAGCAAACTGATGATTCTAAGCATTTATTATGATGAAAATGAAAGGTATGTTACTTTTATGTATTGATTAGGATACAAGCTCTCCATTGCTCCAGTGCTCTGCGTTTGGTGCTCTGTATGGCTAAATACCCTGCAGCTCGCAAACAGTCTTCCTCACTCCATCTGTGGTGCAACGCATTGATCCATCTATTCCAACACATCCTCACCAGGCGGCGAGAACCGGCACGCTGAGCCACAGCTAAGATAATCAGAAAGGGAATAGTAAAATAAACATGAATAACTGCACTTAAAAATGTGATCAAGTAGTACAATATACATGAGTTACCTTCTGACTTTTTTTTGTTTTGGCGACTGGACACATAACTCATCCACTGATACAATGTTTTTCTTTTCAGTCTGAGTATGAAGTGAAGCAAAGCCTTGGACTGTGCCTTTTTCTGGTGACAGGCAGTTGTGTGCATTTCTTTCCAGTGAAGCCAAGCCTTTATAAAAAGAAGTAGTGGGGCACGCATCACAGATAATACACAAGATAATATTACAGGGATTAGTTTTACATGGAGGCACATAATGATGAAAATACATGACTTATAAGTGAGTTGGTTATTATCTTTACCCTTCTCTGTAAAGTCAGTGCATGCTGTTTCAGGGCTTGGTCCTCCAAAGTGTGAAGGTCATGGCACTGCTGCAGCCTAGTCTGCCACAAGGTCCATGCAGAACTGCACAGGTAAAAAAACAAAACAAAACAACAACAAAACACACACACACACACAACAGAGGTGAAACCAATGAACACTGAGTCTAAGTCTACTTTTAAAATACAGTAAACTTACCACATAGTTGTGAGTCTCTTCTGTTCAAGAGCTGACTCAAGCATTCTGTTTTTCATTCGCCTCATCTCTGTGAAAACCTCCCAGCTATCCCAAACAAGACGCATTCGTTGCCTGTCAGCTGGTTAAAAGAGCAAAGTGATTACTAACACATCAGTTTTATATGATATCTGACAAAGCATGAATATATATATATAAGGTTAGATATGCTCTTATTTATAAAATCATACCAAATATTTGAGCCTTTTGCACTTTGCTCTTCTTTTCTCTTTCCAGTGACATAAATGTTTGCCAGCTATGGAATACCAAGGTGTACAGGTAATACCTGAAATGCAGAATACATAAGTAGCATGTAGGATCATGAGTCATGAAATGATTGAGAAAGAAAAGAAGAAAAATCAAAGCTCTGTTACGCAAATCTGTTTTCTTTTTTTTTTTTTTTACTTTTCTCAATTATTACTTCAATACTTTTGGGTGACCTACTTGATTATATGAACAGTTAGTTAAACAAAAACATATGAACTGTTTGGAGCACTAAGGGTCCCCCTAGACACAGCTTTTCTTGTAAATGTCAATGATTGGGAGCCACTGATTTAATCTTTTAAACATTCCATCTAAACAGTACCTAGTAACTCCACATCTCAAATAAATGTAGTAAAAAGTGCAAATATTTAACTCTGTATTGAGTATAAATACCTCTGAAGTATAAATACCTCAGTATTGTACTTAAGTACGGTACTTGAGCAAAAGTTCCCCTCAAAGTCTTGCATGAACTCCTGACCTGTAGTGACACTCTGCCCTCAGTGTAAGACTCCATTCCCTCCTGGATGTCCACCACTCTTCTCTCCATCCTTCAAAGGCTCGTCTCAGGACCACACTGTTATGGTGAGACCTGCATCATGCAATATTCCCTTACATTAGAAAACTCGGGCTCAGGAAGGACATGTGAATGTGGCAAACAGATGGTGATCTATCCTTAACAAAATGATGCGATTTATGCATATTTCACGCCAACATCTCCGCTTTGTAAAATAAGTGAAACATATTACTTGGCTTTGTGAGGAATAATTCGGCCAAAGGTATTCTGCATCCATATCTTCAAGAACTTTCTTGCCAAGTGCCTGCGGTCATTGCAAATGGTAGGTTGTTAATTATAAAAAGCATTTACCGAGTGGAAATACATCAAACTATTTGGCTCAGGACCTTATTCTCAGCTCCTTGAGTCTTCCACCTTTGTTCCAGTTGTAACCAACTCTGTAAGGAACCTTTCGGGTATGAACTTTACGGACGTGTTTTGAGTCACCAGTAGATCTGACACTAAATATTCTGGGTCGTAACGCTGCTAGATCTGGCTTTCTAGGGTTACTATACATTATGTTAAATCACGCCACGTGTATATGTTGCAAAAGTGTAGCATCAATATAGGTTCTGAAATAAAAACAACAAAATCTTACGCCTTTAAGGTCCCAAATTAACATCATTCACCAAGATGAATACGTTCATGTTAACCAACTGCCGCGCATTTGTTTTTCCTTGTCACGTAAACGCGGGCGTCAGACCGGGGGCCTGTTTCGGGAGCTAGTTGTCAACGGCAACAAGCTGTACGTACGTGCTGCACAGTACACACACTGCACTAAGTTAATTTTTTGCACATTATACGTGTCTCTCTGGAATTTTTACATTGTTTAATAATATTTTCAGGCTACTAATAAGGCAGCGGTTATGAGACCTTTCTCTTTACAAGAGCTTAAATTGTAACAAGTTTACTTTCACTGTGCGGTGAAGATTCCTGACAGTCAAAAACGCAAAAACGGTCCTTTCAGAGTAATGGCTACGCACATTGTCATTCTGGGCAGCCCGTGAGGGCGGGATTTCATATTTTTACAGTAGCGCAGAGGAAACGAAATGAGGGAGGCATAAATCGAACAAACCCCAACACATCTCTAGGTCCCCCCAAATAATGCCTGTCGAGTGTTCTAAAGTTATTATAATTTATACCACTACCAAGCCCGTTGTATTTGGCCACTGTTTATATAGTCGCGCACAATTGCCTTACTACTAATTCTTATTATGGGTTAAATATTAAAATGCAACACGGCAGACGCAGACGTGGTTTGAAAATTCTACAAAGGCGCGATGGGCACAATGTCATCTTTCCAAGGACCTTCTTAAAGCGGCGATCAGAGGAAAATTGTTGCTACGACTTAGAAACAGAGAAAGAGCAGACCTTTATTTAAGATTGCACTGTCTCTGAGTGAATTATTTAGTTAATTAGACTTGTGTTTTGTGTTAAGTGTCCCCAATGTAGTGTGCGCTTGCTGAAATCACTGCAACAACTCTACCGGTTTAAGATTTGATACTCGCTGGGTGGGCATTAGCCCTATTCCCCCAGCTATCTAGTTAGCTAGCTAGCTAGCTAAAGTGCTAGGATAGCTAGCTAACGTGAACTGCCGCTGCTGGGTCGTTAACAACCAGCATTCCACGCAGCATTCATACCGAGTAAGTTGGTCGCTTTTGTTTTTCGTCTGTACAAATTTTAGTTAAACTATGAATTGGGGTTTAGATGGAGTCGTGTGTAGCGTTAGCCTAGCTAACCCCCAAGTATCTCTTGGCTAAGGTTAATGGCTAACATATTCTGCTGAGCCTTAGTAACGGTAAAGAAATTATTCATGTGAGCGAATATTGGTTGAACATCGTCAGAGTTGGCGTTACTTGCTGAAGACATTTCGGTTTATTTCATAGTTCAGACGCCACAGGTAATTAGTCAATTAACGCTAAAGCGAAGTAACGTTAATTATAATTGACATGTTACATCTGTCAGCGATCCATGGATGTTGTCAATTAACTTGCTAATTGGTTAACGGCGTTTGCTGGAGCTGTCCTTATGAAAGTTAACGTGACTAAGTTAAGTTTTTTTTTTACTCATACTTTTGACGGTGCTATTTGTGTGTGTTTAAGGCCGGGTTTCTTTTCAAGTGGCTTGTCTTTCCATGCAAAAAGTAATTATAAAATATGTTTTTGTAGACCCTGCATAACACTACGAATTACACTGTGTTGAAGTAATTTGAATAACTTTTAAACTTTGTTTCAGAGCCATTGTTGGGGTAGAAACTGTTCTGTGTTTGAAAATCAATCATGGAGACTTGTGTAGCGCGGAAGAACAGTGATGCTGCTGTTGACAAAGTTAAGCCACAGTCAGCAGCCACAGCTCCCTATCGATACACCAAGGTGATGAAAAATACTAATTATAAGGCTGCATAGTGGCTTTCTACAGTTACTTAACTTTTAACAATTATTATTCTACAGGATGAACTTCTGGACATAAAAGAACTTCCAGTTTCCAATGAAAGACCAGAATGTCTCTCTGAGAAATATGACAGGTAAGAATTTATTCTTTAGTTGTAAAAAAGATCTACACCATAACATATGAAGAATGTAATGTGGGACAGGGCCTGGATTGTTTCATTGGAAAAATGGATGCCAGGTTTTTGCTACATTTTGACTAATTGGCTTAACTTGTTTGGTCATTGTCAAGTGAGCTAGTAGGAATGAAAAAGCTTAACATTTCCCCCTTTTTTTTAAAAAAGACAGTCTTTATGGGTTGCATTCAGATTTGAGGGATGAATTGTATCAGAAAAAGGCTGCAGCTGCTGACAAATTACATTCTAAGCTTCAAATATGAGCTGTTTTGAAATCCCAAGCAAGCTTGTGGTCATAGGGGAGCCTGTACAGTTTCTTCAGGAAGTGTTCACACCTTGCAATTTTTGCACACAGTATTGTAGATTTATTCATTGGAAAAATTGCCATTTCCCCCCTGTCAATATACACTCAATAACCAAAGAGAAAATGTAATTTCAAACATTTTAGCAAAAATGTTAAATATAAAAAAAACAACAGAAAAATCAACTGGACTAGGCTTTTAGGTCAAAGACGTTTCACCTCTCATCCAAGAGACTTAATCAGTTCTGCCCGACTGGCGTTGTCGGAGATATTTATCCCCATCGGTGGTGTTTCAGTCCTTTGATGCCCAACAATGTCCCCTGACGACTGGGTCGTTGTAGCCCAGTATCGGTCATCGCCTGTGTTTGAACCCTCACTTGTGGACACACCTATTGTCCTGGTGGGCATGTTTGGGCAGAGATCTCAACTCTGTTGTAGATGGATGACAAGTATAGAAGTGAGAGCACAGTTTAGCTGGTATAAAGACAAATAGATTTTTTTTTTTTCTTGCTCAGACAATGATTGTCAGCGGTTGCAGTTACTTTTTAAAACTGTTGGTCATGCTTACATTTAGTAAATGTTTGTTTTTGTTTTTTTTTCTAATGGTCAGAAGAAATAAATTTAAGAAGTTATTTTAATGAACTATGTTTTTTTGCAAGCTCTGTTATCCTTAAATGTGGCTTCAAGTGTGGTGTGTTTTTTTTTATACAGTGATGGTGTCTGGGACCCTGAGAAGTGGCATGCCTCACTGTATCCTACTTCAGAGCGTAGCTCTCCAGTGGAAGGTTTTAAGAAGGACTATGTTGATAGAGTTCCTTTGAAACGAAGAATCCCAGGTAGGACTGTTTTATAGAAGCCAAAGCCAGATTCGAACTTATCCTGTGATAAGATGTTTGTTTCTGTAATTGTAATTCTCATAACTGAACATGCAGTAGCTCTGGATTATAACTTGCCAAACATTTTTAAAGGAAAAAATATAGAAGTGAAATAAATTAGTTTCTTTTAAACTAGTCTTGTACTGGATTGTTGGCTTGGATAATGTGACTCCAGGTGTAGTCTGTGGACTCAACATCTAAAACTCAGCCTGTTTGCTTTATTGTATTCAGATCCTCGTGAGCGGTTAAAGGAGGATGATCTGGATGTCGTATTGAGCCCACAGCGACGCAGCTTTGGTGGTGGATGTCAAGTCAACATTGCACCTGTACCCCATGCCCGTCGCCCAATCAGCCCCCTGGAAAATAAGGAGAATGAGAGTCTTCGTCTGGGGGGGACACGCAGAATAGGCAGTGGACGTATAATTTCTGCCCGAACGTTTGAGAGAGAAGCCCGTGCAGAAAAAGAGAGGGAACGTGAGAGAGACTTTAAAGATAAAAGATTCAGGGTTGGTGTTTTTTTTTTTTTTGTTTGTTTTTTTTGTTTTCAGTTCATGTGTTATGCATTTCCATTAGTGTTTAGATCAGTTTGTTCTACAGGAGTATTTTTTTGAAAGTGAGACCCACATTCCTGTTTAACTTATTTACACTTTAAAACCATTTTTTAGAAAAATTGGATTTTGGCTTGTTCATTTGCATTAAGCAACACTGACTTTGAACATCTAAGTAAAATGACAAGAGGTGCTGCTTGGACTACACACTGTTTCATCAATATGGCTACTCCGTACAAAGAATTGACCTCAAGAATAGCTCCATTCATTCAGATTTTTTGCATTATGTGAAGGTCTTTTTGCTCATCATACAAATGCAGTAATGTTTGCATTGTCATCATTTGCAGAGAGATTTTGGTGACAAACGTGTGTTTAGTGAAAGGAGAAGGAATGACTCTTATGCAGAGGAGGAACCAGAATGGTTCTCTGGGGGTCCCACAAGTCAGTCTGAAACAATTGAGCTCACTGGATTTGATGACAAAATCCTGGAAGATAAGCGCAAGTCCAAGCGATCAAGGAAGCGGACAGACTCTGTGAAAGAAGGCATGTCAAATTTTCAGAATGACAGCAACATAATACATTTTAGCTAATTTGTAGTTTTAACTGCATGGTATTATTTGGATAAGTAGTTTAGCATAATTGCGGTCGCATCAAACATAAGATTTTGATTTGTATTTATCATGTGCACCAGTGGAATGTAATGGAGGTCAGGCTGAAGAGCCAGATGTGGGTTTGCAGTCCACAGCAGATCAGGAGGTTCCCCACCCTGATGTTCTGCCAGAGCAGTCAACTGGAGACTTTGACTTCAATGAGTTCTTCAATCTGGAGAAAACCATGCCAGGACTGGCTTCTGTAAGTACTGGGGTGCACTTTGTGGTTTTGTGTGGGTTAAAGGTGTGACTGTCACAGATGGGCTTTCATTTGTAACTCCTAAAACCTTTTGTCAGTGATTCACCTCCTTTCCTTTATGCTGTAAACTAAATGGTATAATCTAAACAGTTGAGGTGTATAAAATCATTAAAATTGTCTGGGAGGCCAGATTAACGTCATGGCAGAGATTTGCCCTGACATTGAAATTGTATATGATCTGTTCAAACCTTTTTGAATCCAACCATTGAGTCTGCAGAATATGCTGTCAGAATGAGATTACCTTCCTGCACTTGACTGATCTCACTGAACTGGCTCTGGTGGGTGGGTGTAGTCACTGAGTGGTGCTCTTTCTAGACATTTTTGTCAGTGTGCTCATTTAGGGTTAGAGGTTTAAAAAGCTATCAGAAATCCAAATTTATGCCCATCATTATAGCTACATTAGACTTGTTGCCAATTGGATTAAGTGAACATGGCTGCAACCTGAATGAGAAAGTTGTGTACTGACACAACACGAGGCCAAACGGCAATGCATTCAGTGACACTGCCCTCAGTCTTCCAGCACATTTTGTGCTAAATCGATGGAGAGTGCTCTAAACGTAAGTGCCCCTTTGCCCTCACACTGTTCGGTCTGCTGAATATTTGTCTTTTCCACACACTCACAAGCAACTTTGTCTCGTAGATGATAGAGGACGTCTTGGGGGAAGGCCCTGCATTGGCTAGCCGCTTCAGTCAGTGGTTCTCCAGTAACTTGAGCCCCTCAGGTAGCCGGTCGAGTAGTCTGAGGTCCACTCCTCATGAAGAGCTAGAAAAACTAGCAGGTAAAGGATTTGATTTCCTTGGCTTTCCCTCCCTTTCTCTGAAAGAGCGTTGATGATGATCTTGCTTAAAACCAACCAAAGCACTACTGAAGCTCTGTATTGGAATGCACTTTTATTTAAAAGTGTTTTAAGATTTGAGTGGGTCTTGAGGTTATTCAGATGTCTCTGTAGATCTACAGTATGTCACTGACAAGCCTCTGGATCTGTTTTTCCCTCTGGTCCTGTTGCACTTTTCTAAATTTCTTTAACTAGATAGTCAGTCTTGACTATACCTCAGTCTGTGGGGGTGGCATTAAAATCATCTTGGAGTTTAAACTTGGTCAAATCTCTTGCTTAATTCTGTCACCCTCAATACTACTGTATGCAACTGCTAGTCATTTACATTCTTGTTTTGTAAGGTTCATGCTTCCACAGCATTAGCTTGCCTTGTTGTATGTCATAAAAATATTGTTTTGCTCTTCTAAAGGGCTTGAACCACGCTGCACGTCCCCTAGCCGTGGCCCTGCCCCATACTTTACACCCATTCAGTCATCTGAGTGCAAAGAGAAGGTGGACATCCTGGAGCTGCTGCACAAGGCCAAAATAGACCTGAAGCCCCTTCTTTCCACCCTGTCAGTCAACAAAGCTCGGCTACGGGAAAGCAGTGAGTGCCAGTTCACAGAAATGTTTGCGCTGCAGAGTTATACCATGATATCCATACAGGTCACATATCGACTACAATCCCTTACACTACTACTTGATACTAAGTTCTATGTTCTGACTAGCATTTGCACTGAATAAAAAAGGCACACTCATTCTGTGTTGGGACGCAGTAGAGTTGAGCCTGACTCAGCTTTTTATTCATCTCCCCTGTATTAAGAAACTGCAAGCTGGTGCAAGCCCTTTTGTCTGAACACACACTAAGGGTGACTAAACCTTTGCTGTTGAGGCATTGACGCTCAGAATTCCCACCGGTGTCCTATTAAAATCTCTTAACAGGTTTATTGCACAGTTTTCCCAATTGTAATGGTTTTATTTGTCATTTATTTTACTTGTAAAGCAAAGTAATATTTTGAACAGCTGCATAAAGTTGAATTATCTGTCCCCAGCTAACTCTGGAGTGGTGCTATCACTGGAGGAGGTGGAGGGAGAGATGAAGGGAATGAAGCTGGGATCAGAACCACAGGTGCAAAAGGTTCTTCCGCCACAGAGGGGAAGTGGCACACCCTTCATGGCTGAGCATCTAGAGGAGGCTTTAACTGGTGGCTCCAATGCCCGTCCACGCTCGCGTGACACAGACATGTCGGCCTTTAATAAATTGGTCAGCAGCATGAAGGCAAGTGGAACTTTGCCAACTCACCCCAAAACCAACACAAACAATGTAAGTATTTTATCTCTATATATATGTTTTATTAATGTAGCCCCAGGCTTGCAGTGGATATTGTGCATGTTGAAATGGAACAGGTAACTTCTGAAACAAATCTGTCCCTGTGTGGTGTCTGAATGCTGCATGCAACTTGAACCTTAGCCTAGATCCCGCTATTTTGAAAAGGTTTGTGGACTACAAAGTGATGGGCATAAATTTGCTTCTTAGTTGTCTGAAGTTATTTTTGAATGTTTGGGGTATGAAAGTTACAAGTGTCCTTTCTATGCAAGTCCATGTCTGAATTGGTGCTCTGGTTTTTACTGAAGCTAGAACCATCTCAACTCTGTCAATGGAAAGATGCTCTTTAAGGAAAATTGTGGTCAATTTTAATCCAAAAGCATAACTGACTTGCATGAGGGACACTTTGTTTGGAATTCACATGTACAGACCCCTTTCAATGGACTTGCAGTGTTGCACGAAGTATTTTACATGGTGTTAAGATTTGAAAGACAGTTTCCACATGCTATGTTCATGAATTTCACAAGCCCTACACTGCAAAATGCTTACTGAGATGGGTCTTTATGTGAACACACCTTTGGTTGCACTGCACACACCACAAATAATTTTCTCCATGTGCACTGCAGCAACCTTCAGACCCAGCTGTGGGGACACTGTCTGAAGTGCAGATGCCTGCTCAGCAGCAGAAAAACATATTCCAGGTGAGTATGTTGACCATCAGGCAAATGCTGGTGATATTTAATATAGGCTAGAAGTTGTCACTGTTTGTATTAAGAGTCAGGCCTGGGTGTAAATTACATCCTGTTTTAATTGAGTCTGAAAAGGGCCCTGTGGCACTACAAGTCTGGATTGTGATCAGGTGGTGCATCAGAATTATCACCAGGTAAAAATTCTTTGGTGTTGCTGATGGAGAGTGCAAACCTAAGAGCAGGAGAAAATTCTTTTCATCAGCAGCTGCTCATTGATCTGTGGCACAGTCATACTGCTGCCACTCCCCCTGACCCTCTTTGAGTCCAACATATTGGACCATTTTAAAACATCCCCGCCCCCGCCTAAACGCAGCTCTCATGTGAATTATGACCCAGGTTGAACACAACAGTTTTTCATTTAAATCTGCTAGACCAGTAAATGGTAAATGAACTGTATTTATATAGCGCAACATTCACACACCGATGACGACAAGGCTGCCACACAACGGCGCTAGTCAAGCCACCAGGAGCAATTCGGTTCAGTGTCTTGCTCAGGGACACTTAGGCATGCGGGGAGACCGGGAGTCGAACTACCAACTTGCTGGTCAGAAGAAGACTGCCCTACCTCGTGAGCCACAGCCACCCCCAGTAGACCAGTAACATGAAAGTGAATTGGGATTTCTTGGAATATTTCTGTTGTAGGAGCTCTTGGGAGGTCCTGCTCATACTGGTTCCCCTACACTATTTGACAATCTGTTGGGCAGCTCCGAGGGCCTAGCAGCCTCTGCACCTCTACATGGCCTACTGCACAAGGGTCCTTCACCCCCTCTCTTTCCACAGAGGGCACCCTCACCAGATTACTTCAGTCGGTTGCCACCTTCAGCAGGTATATACGAGTTCTGTGAATTTTCTTTTGACAATTGATTTAAGTACATTTAATGATGACCACAGGGTGGAAAGCTGTAAATATGAACAAACTGGAGGGTGTTTTTGTGACTGTTAAGCTTTGTATTTTTGTGATCTAATCTCCATTACAGCTCTGTATGTTATACTAGGGCAGATTAGAAAGTGGTAATTTGTTGTGAACTGAACAAGTACATGATTTCTGAGGGCATAAAAGCAACTAAAGAGTCGTATACTGGGGCTTTGGGCTTTTTGGCCTCAGTATTTCGCATCCTCAGTTTAGGTTTTTTTTTTTTATTTATTTATTTTTTTTTTAATTAACTATTTTCTCACTCTCCCACCTCAAGGATTTCCTGTTGGTCCTCAACCCATGCTACCAGAACAGTTTTCAGATGTACGCAGGTCGATCAGCCCTGCATCTGCTGCACAGCAACAGGTAACTTAATTGTTTGGATGCAATGAAATATTGTTTTAAATATTGCATCATATGCAGATATCTTTTGAATGACAAATTTACGCCAGTTGATTTTCTAATAGTTTAGGATCTATCCATCTCAAGGAAAAATAAATTGCACTGAAGAGTTGACTGACAGTCTTTAGTCAGGTACAGGAAATGCAAGTCACCTAACAGTAGTTTGCAATACACAAAGCTGTCTCAAGAATATGTACTCTATACTTATTTAAAGATGGATAATATTTTGCATTATTGAATCATGTATATTAAGCTAGCTGGAGATCTGAGTTGTCCCCTGCGTTTCATACAGATGAGGGTTCTCTCTATGCCGGTGAATCAGGCAGACCTGGAAGCTCTGGCATTCCAACAGGACCTTGCTCTACATGCACACCACTCATTTCAGTCTGGCTACAACAAGCCACCACAGGACAAGTCTTTTCGAATTCGGTTGGTTGGGTTTTTTTAACACTGCACATTATTCTTGTAGTTAATGGTGAAGTGGCTGTTCAGTTGAATGTTAATTCTTCAGTTATCTAGCTAATCTGCAATTGTCATATTATCCAAACTTGTTTCTATTGAGCTACTTGCTGTTACATTTAGCAACTAGAAAGATGTCAAATATAGCTTAGTGTTATAATTGTTCATAACCTTTGGTTAAAGAACTTAACATTTAATATTTTGAAACGTATTTGCATAGTATCCTAAATGTATACACCACACCAAGGATTAACATGTTCAGAGTCGCTGGAACCATCTGCTTGAGGATCAGAGCTGCTTAGTGTTGATGTATTGGGCAGCTCCGAGGGCCTAGCAGCCTCTGCACCTCTACATGGCCTACTGCACAAGGGCCCTTCACCCCCTCTCTTTCCACAGATGGCACCCTCACCAGATTACTTCAGTCGGTTGCCACCTTCAGCAGGTATATACGAGTTCTGTGAATTTTCTTTTGACAATTGATTTAAGTACATTTAATGATGACCACAGGGTGGAAAGCTGTAAATATGAACAAACTGGAGGGTGTTTTTGTGACTGTTAAGCTTTGTATTTTTGTGATCTAATCTCCATTACAGCTCTGTATGTTATACTAGGGCAGATTAGAAAGTGGTAATTTGTTGTGAACTGAACAAGTACATGATTTCTGAGGGCATAAAAGCAACTAAAGAGTTGTATACTGGGGCTTTGGGCTTTTTGGCCTCAGTATTTCGCATCCTCAGTTTAGGTTTTTTTTTTTTATTTATTTATTTTTTTTTTATTTAACTATTTTCTCACTCTCCCACCTCAAGGATTTCCTGTTGGTCCTCAACCCATGCTACCAGAACAGTTTTCAGATGTACGCAGGTCGATCAGCCCTGCATCTGCTGCACAGCAACAGGTAACTTAATTGTTTGGATGCAATGAAATATTGTTTTAAATATTGCATCATATGCAGATATCTTTTGAATGACAAATTTACGCCAGTTGATTTTCTAATAGTTTAGGATCTATCCATCTCAAGGAAAAATAAATTGCACTGAAGAGTTGACTGACAGTCTTTAGTCAGGTACAGGAAATGCAAGTCACCTAACAGTAGTTTGCAATACACAAAGCTGTCTCAAGAATATGTACTCTATACTTATTTAAAGATGGATAATATTTTGCATTATTGAATCATGTATATTAAGCTAGCTGGAGATCTGAGTTGTCCCCTGCGTTTCATACAGATGAGGGTTCTCTCTATGCCGGTGAATCAGGCAGACCTGGAAGCTCTGGCATTCCAACAGGACCTTGCTCTACATGCACACCACTCATTTCAGTCTGGCTACAACAAGCCACCACAGGACAAGTCTTTTCGAATTCGGTTGGTTGGTTTTTTTTTTAACACTGCACATTATTCTTGTAGTTAATGGTGAAGTGGCTGTTCAGTTGAATGTTAATTCTTCAGTTATCTAGCTAATCTGCAATTGTCATATTATCCAAACTTGTTTCTATTGAGCTACTTGCTGTTACATTTAGCAACTAGAAAGATGTCAAATATAGCTTAGTGTTATAATTGTTCATAACCTTTGGTTAAAGAACTTAACATTTAATATTTTGAAACGTATTTGCATAGTATCCTAAATGTATACACCACACCAAGGATTAACATGTTCAGAGTCGCTGGAACCATCTGCTTGAGGATCAGAGCTGCTTAGTGTTGATGTACAGTGGTGTGAAAAAGTATTTAAGTTATGTTTTGACAGGGGGGCGAACATTTCTTCACACAGGGCTTTGTAGTTTTGGATTTTGTTTTCCCTTAATAATAAAAACCTTCATTTAAAAACTGCATGATGTGTTTACTTGTGTTATCGTTGACTAATATTTAAATTTGTTTGATGATCTGAAACATTACAGTGTGACAAACATGCAAAAAGATAAGAAATCAGTAAGGGGGCAAATACTTTTTCACACCACTGTATTTAAAAAAATTTTTACTGTCAATTTATTTTTATGCTATACATTCCCTACTCGCCCCACCACTTCGAGGTGGTCTTTCCTTCCTTCAAGCTCGGGTCCTCTACCAGAGGCCTGGGAGCTTTAATATATATTGTATATCTATATGTATATCTATAGACTTTTACCAAATTGCCCTTCTTCTGACTTTTCTTGTCTGTGAAACACTTTGAATTGCATTAACTTGTGTGAATAAGGTTTGATTGGATTGAACATTTCACTAGTTATGGCTTGTGATCCACAGACCGCAGCGTGTTAATCGCTCCCCTGGTCCAGGCCCTCAACCTGCTGGGCGAAACTCACCAGGCAATCCTGTCACCAGTATGGTGCGTACAAATGTTAATGTCCCATGACTAATCCTCAAAATTTTACACCATCTGTATTGCTACTGCTTATTTATTCCCCTCCACTACAGTTGTCCCCTTCATTTACACCCACATCTGTGATCCGCAAAATGTATGCAACAAAAGAGAAAAGCAAAGATGAACCATCAAGTCATTCAGAAACCAAGGAGGAGGCAGCAGCAGCACACTCTCCAGATGGTACAGTGTGTTCATTAACCCACAATTTGTTGAATTTGAACTTAATTTGAAGTGCTCTAACATTGTAATGTTGAGATTTAGGCTGTATGATTTCAGACCGTAGCTCTCCCAATCTATACCTGGAAACGATGGATGGGAATGCTGGCCATTCTGGGGGTGTAAAGGCTGCCTCGCAGTCCTTGCCAAGCAAGGAACAGGAGCGTCTCAGGACTGGCTCCACTGGACACCACACTCCCACCATGTTACCTCCAGGACCCTCCTCATCTTTCCCTCGTCCCATCTATCCAGTACCGCTACTATCCCATGTACCCATGGTGCGCCCCCCTCCTCAGCTCCACCCTAATGTGGTTCAGCGAATGCTGGTGCAGGGTATCCAGCCACAGCAGCTGGCACCTGCAATTGTGCAAGCAGGTGAGTGTGTGTGTGTGTGTGTGTTTTTTTTTAACTTCCCACATTTTGTCTTTAAAAAAAATTAAGCTCTTGGTTTTTATTAAACGTTTTGTAATTAAAGGTTAAATCTAAGACCTTGAGAACTAATGGAAGTTTTAAATTGTACTCAGGTATATTTCCGCCCCACGTTGACCTTGCACAACTTCAAGGCATGCCTCCTGCTCTGCTTGGACAACCGCTGTACCCTCTAAGTTCAACAGGGCATCCACTTCTACCTCCCAGAGCCAACACTCAGATGCAGTTGGCTGTAATGCAGCATCAACTTCAGCAACAGAGACCATGTGAGTTGAAGCGCTGTCAAATATGACTCATTTGGAGCATGTGGTCGTAACAGCATTAAGTCTCCTTGGTTTTTGGATTATCTAAAAATTCACAGCTTGAGGCAACTCTTTTTGTATATATGGATTTAGATACTATATAGTTGAGATTTTGCATATAAACTTGGTTTGCAAATGGCTCTAAGTGGCTAGAGTAAATATACTGTCAAACATAAAACTAGTGTTAGTGCTATTATGTCAATGTATTTGTGACACAGGGTAACTTAGAAGTGAATTGATGGGAACTTTTTTTTATGAGACTGTTTCATTTTGCAGTACATCCAAGTGTCCCGGGCCCTCAGTCACAGAGCCAAGGGCCCCATCGGGCAAACAACTCCCAGCGGCACGGTGCAAGCCCTCCTCTAGGCCTCGCCAAGTGGTTTGGATCAGATGTCCTAGAACAGCCACTCCCTTCCATGCCAGCCAAGGTCATAAGTGTAGATGAATTGGAATTCCGGCCATAAGAGAATAAATACTGCTGGATGGCTTTTTTCTTTTTCTCTGTGTGTGTGCGTGTGTGTGCATGTTCACATGTCCACCTCCTTTTACCATAAAAGTGTGAAGTTTAATTTCAAAGAATGCACAGAACTGGCTTGTCTAACCATGCCACGCTTTGCCGTCAACCCTGAAGTTACTGCTTTTGACGAGTGATGGAAAACTTTGGTGGGTTTTTTTTTTTTTGACTGCGCAGTAAATAATGTATAGGCCCAATTGTACAGACCATGGGAAATAATCTTATTCTCATTGTGTATATAGGTTTTGTTTCTTTCTTTGTATTGGGAAGGTGAAACTATCTCCAGTTCAAGTGAAAACTGAGACGGCCACAAAGAGCTGGTAGTGTTCCTCTATCTTGTCCACCTTAAATTCTGCCCTGAGAAAGGGCTGCTAATGGTGAGAAACTTTGGATTGATAAACTTCTGTATACCTTTGCTAGTGGTCCTTTATGTATAAGTGACTGGCTGAAACATTTCAAGACAACTGCAGGGGATATTGTGCCTTTTAATTTTTTTTTTTTGTTTTGTTTAACTGTATTCTCTCCCATCGAACCTGTCACTATGGGGAACAGCACTGCTCCCAGTCATTTTTTGTTTTGTTTTGTTTGTTTTTTTCCTTTTGAGGGTGGTTGGGATTCAGTTTGTGCTATTAAGTTATAAAAAGCACAAATAGAATTAATAAATAAAATCTTCAATAAACTGTTCCTTTTTTTTATTTGATTACTTGTGTACTGCTACCTTGATCTTTATAGCCTGGCTGAGTTGCTGCAATAGCCAGTTTTGCAGTAAACCTATATGATCTCAGGCAAAAAGCAGCTCTGCATTTCATTCTACCTGCAAAGTTTACAGTGACTGGTTGAGTGTTATTTCAGCTATGTTTATTGTAAACGGTGTTGGGGAAACTACTATGAAAATGTACCATTGCAAACTATTTTATTCACACTGGAAGAAAAACTAGAGTAAAGCTACCCTAGGAAGAAATGTACTTCAAAAAACAAAAGTTACTGAAAGAAGTTCAAGCTACTTTGGGGAAAAAAGGAAAAAAAAAAGTGTGTGTGTGTATATATATATATATATATAAACTGACAACATACATGTGAAACGGACACTAGCAAACGTGCCAATCAGCTGAGTATATTTGCCTGTGACAAAGTCCTAAACAAAACAATCCCATGTGGGCTTTCAGTGATTTTTTTTTTTTTTAATTTCTTGTAAACATTGTCTGACTGACTCTTGTGCCATCTAAAAAAACATGAGCCTGTTGTGCTGTCAGTTTTGCAACATGTGCCTGCTACACATTTAACTCAGTCTTGAACTTAAACCTTTAGACCATATCAACACCTTGAACACTGGGCTAAATGGGCTAGTTTACTGCTACGACGACTCAGATCAGAAGCTCTTGATTATATGACATGAGAAATCTAAGTTTTTATCCAAAAGGTGGTTGGAGAAGCAATGGTGAACAAAAAAAGTTAATTTCCTTTTATGGCCCAAAATTATTTAACTACACAAGTGGCAAAATTTGAATTTTAACTACTTAATCACTACACAACTATGAATTTAGTTGAACTACCTGCAAACCACTGCAAAATGTAAATACTAGTTTAATTGCATGCAGTTTGCTACTCCTCGGCACATATAAAGGGTCATACTGTACTTTGGTGGTGCTGCTCTGGACTGTATTAGATTTGAAAGGTATTTCTAATGTTTTGTCCTCTTGGTCTAAAGACATGAAAAAGATTGCAACATGAAACCGTTCAGCGCTAAGTATGACCTCGGTAAGAGCTGAATAAAACTTCTGACATTGTCAAAAGTTTGACTGGTCTTTTTAAAGGCCAGCGTGGAATGGACTGTCTTACTAAAGTTTTAGTAAGATTTTCTGAAAACATTTCTAGGTTTATAACTTGACTTATTGATGGTTAAGAAATTGTTTTATAGACCAGTTGTAAGGCACCGAAAACCTTTATGGAAACTCCTCCAACATGACACTTTGTGAACCAATTAAACCAAAAATTGTTTGTGAACCACTGCACTAATGAATTAGAGGGCTCATTTGCAAGAGGAGCTAATGATGAACAGGATTTTCCACAACCTGGCAACCCAAGAGATCTTATTAATGGATTACATCTGATCTATAAAGTATTAGTAAATTGTTTAACAATTACAACCTACAGAAATTGGGTCTTAAGTTATAGTAAAGTTGTTAATTTATCCCTATCATGCACCTATGCGGGATTGGTCAGTAACTTCCCATTGTAAGGTTTAATATTGTAAAAACAGGTGTAAAATTCTAATTTACGCCTACTCCCCAAACCGGTAAACAACCATGGGCGTCTAATCAGTTTATATATCATTCCACAGGTAGGCTGCCTTTTATACCGACCTGTAGTCAGCGCTTACCTGAAGCGACTTGTACTTATTGTGCTTTACATGCGCTCACAGACAGGCCAAATTGGTTGGTTGGGGGAGGGGTTTTACAAACAGACCGTGCAGGAAGCGACCTGCGTGTTAACATTTTGGCATAAAGACATAAAAGACCCCATGCGGTGCTGGAGCTCTGTTCTTCCAAGTAACTGTGGGCTACAATCAGATAATAAAGAGAAACACAAATTGGGCGTCTAACCCCAGAGAATTATTTTTCACAAAACAAGAGCGACCCCCACCCCTCAAGAAACCAGGGTCAAAGTTCACAGGAAGCTGGGGGGCTGCCATTTTTCCCTGCTGCTGCTGCTGCTAACGTTTAACATTAGATGCTAAAACGACGAGGAGGGGCGGTTGGTATTGGATTTTGTAGCTAGCTGGTATCAAGTGCTCGAAATCGTTAACACATACTCCGTCATTTCTCCACCGTTGTCCATTACAACCATAGTTATTGGATGAATTCGGTATGGAGAAAGTAGCGGAGCCGTCTTGGACTTCTTCGTACACCTACCAGGTGAGCAAGCACAGTGCGGAGATGCTACACAACCTCAACGTTCAGAGGAAAGATGGAGGCAGGTTCTGCGATGTGATCCTCCGCGTCGGCGAGGAGAGCTTTCCTGCCCACAAAGCTGTGTTAGCTGCGTGCAGTGAGTATTTCGAGTCGGTCTTCAGCCGCCAGGCTGAGGGCGACGGCGACGCTAAGGAGCTGGAGATGCACACGATCAGCCCGAAAGTTTTTAAAGACATCTTGGACTTCGCCTACACCTCCAGGATCGTGGTGCGACTGGAGTGCTTCCCGGAGTTGATGACAGCTGCCAAGTTTCTGCTGATGCGTTCGGTCATTGAGATTTGT
Organism: Monopterus albus; assembly: GCF_001952655.1. Classification (NCBI taxonomy): domain Eukaryota; kingdom Metazoa; phylum Chordata; class Actinopteri; order Synbranchiformes; family Synbranchidae; genus Monopterus; species Monopterus albus. The sequence continues at coordinate 150,743 of NW_018127916.1, forward strand.
CAGGAGGTAATCAAACAGTCCAATGTTCAAATCCTCGTCCCGACCTCTCGAGGCGGAGATGCCAGCCTTTTCCAGGCCACGGGGGCCGCGGAGCTGGGTTTCCCGGTGGCACAGCAGGATTTGGTG
>NW_018127916.1:150922-168270 GCF_001952655.1 Monopterus albus
GTGAGGACGGGCGGGGAGTCGTGGGTGCCAATGTTGGATCCTGTCGAGGGACTGTCGGTTTCCCCATCAACGGAAATAACGGGGAACGCGTTTCATCCCGACGCTGGCTCCCCGGGGTCAAAGCGGTGCAGGGGGAGACCAAAGAAAGCCAGCGGTGTAGTGGAGGCTGTACACTTTAATCACAGCACCCAGAAAGACAATGGACTGTTTCCTTGCGGGACTTGCGGTAAAGCGTTTACAGAAGCTTCCCGCTTGAAGAACCACGAAGCGCAACACGGAGCCTCCACCGGCGGTGTAAACAACGTGGGCGAGGGCCTGTCAACAGCGGGCGCCATGTCTTTAATGTCTCAGCCTGGCCTGGTGGAAAACGGTGTGCTGTTACACGGAGGGCTGACACTGGATAACGGCCGCAAACGAGAGAGGACCAGGCGGCACGTCGGCTGTGACATTTGCGGGAAAGTTTTCCGCGACGTTTACCACCTGAACCGACACAAGCTCTCCCATTCCGGAGAGAAGCCGTACGCATGCCATGTGTGCGGGCTCCGGTTCAAACGCAAAGACAGGATGTCATACCATGTGCGGTCCCATGATGGATCAGTCGGCAAACCTTATGTGTGTCAAAGCTGTGGTAAAGGGTTTTCACGGTGAGTTGTATTCCCACTGACAGCATGTTTTGTGTTTTTTGGAGGTGTGGGATTCCAAAATCTTCCAGGACACTGCGCAGTTTCTAGTGTTGTTTGCCACTATGAACACAGGGCCAACTCTGGGAATCTGTACATGACAAACAATAGCCTACCTGAAGGACAGTCACTGCAGGATTCTGTAGTCTCAGTCACAGAACTGTGAGGCCACAGTTTCACAACAAAGCAAAAATTGAAGCAGTTACTGTCCAGTTGCATAGATGCATGGTGTGGTCAACTATTTTATTACCAGCACCAGGATCTAGATCTAGTTTGTTAAATAGGCATTCTTGTGAGTTGACCCAACTTGTGCTGTGACAGTCATTGTAAAAATGTAAAAGTTTTGTCATTGTCAGTTTCCCAATGACTGACTGACAGTCATTGGGAAACTGTGTAATGTGTAATTTGGCTTCAAACACACCAATTTCCCAGAATCAGCATTGCAGACCCAGTGACACCACCTGCTGCTGTGGAGGTTGCAATACAAGAGAAATAATTATTAATAAAAAGCAGTCATGTTTACAAAAATGCACAAAGAGGATGTTTGAGGGAAAGCCATTGCAAAATTAGTTTCATCAGGTTAGCCACTTTCAAGAAAAAAAATGGTTCGGAGTGAGTATTTTTTGGATTATCTCAGTACTTGGCATGAACGAAGATTTATTATTGGTTGTAAAAACAGGCCTTTTAACTGAAGACTTAAATTTTAATGGACTGCTTTTGTCTCAGGGTCCTCATTGTTTATGCTCAGTCACAATGTCATGGCTTAATAGAGCCCTTGAATAAAAAGGAATTTTTGTACATTTTATTAGTAACACCTGTCTGTTGTGATAAAGGCACAATGTTTTATGTTGAGAGCTCTTTTGATATTTTTTGTTTATCTAGAATAGGAAACCTATTAGTGGCCCCATGCATAATTTTTTAGCCTGTGCTCATGCCAGTGCCACTCACATAAGCTGTATTAACTGCCCTATAAGGCCAGCTGATGTTACAGAGCTCATCAGTCTTTGGAGAGATCTTATAAAATACTACATTACTTTAAACTATTATATTAAGTCCTTGGTATACTGAGCAGACGTAGATTCTATAGTTACTTTCCCCAGTGTGCACATTACTGTGTTATTTTTGGTATATTTTATTTAATTTTTTTTTTTTAAACTAGATATGGCTTTCACATGACACATTCAACCCGTGACAAAAAAGTCCTTTCTTTTTTTTTTAATCCATATGTATTCTGGGAAAAGAAACGACATGTTGGGTAAATGTGACTGATGGAACTAGACTGCACTGTTTGTTTAACAAGACATAGCTTCCTGGTTCTGCACAGTCTGAGAAACGAGCAAAGCAAACTAGTTTTTAAGTTAACATTTAGCCTCGAATAACCCTCGACATGTATAATGATCCCACAGTAAATTGTCATAATTCCCCAAATATTTAATATTTTGCCTTGCATGCCTTTTTGATTATTATTTTAGAAGCCTCAGTTTATGATATTCTAAAGGATTTGGCTTGTAGGTGGATTGTGGTGGGTCCTGAAGAAAACTCTTTTAAAAAGCAGCACCATAAAAATTTAATAACATTCAAATACTAAGATGGCATGAAAATAACTAGGCATGTGGTTGCTGAGGTAGGTCTAATCATTTCACATATTAGTTTGCATAGAACGCCTCCCAGAGTAGTACCCAGTTAAGGAAGCTCAAACTAGAGTCTTTCATTAGATTGTTTTCAGAATAGAGAATTTCTTAGAGTTCATGTGAGGATTACTGTGTGGAAATGATCATGTTCTTAGGTTGGGTGGGCATAAGGTTTTTTTTTTCTCCTTTCAGACCAGATCATCTGAATGGACATATCAAACAAGTTCACACAACAGAGAGACCCCACAAGTGCCAGGTAACTTTTAAGATTGATATATCAAGGTTAATGTATTCTCAAAACCCACAGCTAAATCCTCATGTGTGACGTGTTAATATGTTGATTTCTGCGCTACAGATTTGTAATGCCTCTTTTGCTACAAGAGATCGGCTCCGGTCACACCTTGCATGCCACGAGGACAAAATCCCCTGCAAAGTTTGTGGCAAGTTCCTACGAGCTGCCTACATGACAGACCACCTCAAGAAACACAGTGAAGGAACCCACAACTACTGTGGTATTTGCAACAAAGGTAATCTTTAAAAAAAAAAAAAAAAAAAAAAAAAAAAAAAAAAAAAAAAAAAAAAAAAAAAAAAAAAAAAAAAAAAAAAAAAAAAAAAAAAAAAACTACAACAACAACTCAGCATACCAAATACTCACACACTGTCCAGGCTCCTCTGAGACAGCTCTGATCCGTGTACTGACAGATGTTCAGAGTTTGTTGTCTGTAGCGACAATGACATTCTGCTCAGACATGCTGTATACTAATAGGAGAATGACTGGGCTCTGAAGCTATGGCTAGACTGCTTTCATTATTATATTTTATTTACTAAATGTTTGTTTCTAATGTAAACCTGTAGCCTGGTCCAGAACACCTAAGGTTTCCCATAATACATGAGGGTAGTCTCACCTGGGACTGTGCAAGTTGACTTTCAGGTTGAACGTTGTGCAGCATTATCTGGCAATGCAGTGTCAGCCGACCAACCAGATATGTGCAAGTGAATGTACCAGATATAATACAGTTCACCTCGTGAGCTTTGAGAAAGAGAATAAGAACATTACTGCAATGACACCTCACAGAAGTATAAACTGAACTACAGTGCCTTTGTTTGTTTGGTCTTCAAACTGAACCTTGGTTCATATTTTATATTCTCACCAGTAACCAGTACCTCCTACTGGCACTGCATTGGTTTGGTAAGATTTTTTGTTTTTTGTCTGAACATATCCTCAGAAGCAGAGAGCTGATAGCATTTTGTTGTACCTGTAGGTGCGTCATTTGGCAATAAGAGGGTAGATGAAAGTCTTGGGATTAGTTTTTCAAGAACATCTCTTTACAGTTTACATCACACTTTGCATTAAAATTCCTTTACTCCATAGCTGATAAAGTTCCTCGGGTGGATAAATGGGACCCAAAGTGCTTGAAAAGAGCTAGTTTGTTTACGCAGGGCAGGACCATTGGTGTCCCAGACTTATTTTAGTTTTCATCACTTCTGAGCGTGTTTCCAAGCCTGTCCTTATTAACAGGACGCCTCTCTCATAGCTAAGGCCCCCCCCCCCCCCCCCCCGCGTCCCCCCCCGAGTGTGTCAAACAACTGCTTTGTTCTTTGTTCTTCTGGTCCCAGGTTTCTCCACCGCATCCTACCTTAAGGTGCATATAAAGACACACCATGGCTCTCCACTGCCCCCCTCTGCCACAATGCACACCTTCCCTGAGCCAAGGGGGGAGCTGCAGATGCACAACGGCACCCCTTACCACATGGGACGCCAGTGCTCAGTGGAAGGCAAGCAGTCGCCCACCCCATCCCAGATTTTCATGTTTCTGGCTTTCATTTGCTCTGCTGCTTTTCGGAGAAACATGCTGCTGCATCTTTGTGTATGTTTAAAACACAAGCATACATCAGTCTCTGCTGCCAAGCTTTTCATTTAAACATTTACTATCATGCAGTTTCATCTGCTGGTTGTCTTTCTGTTAGCTAATTGCCACTTGTTCAGAGGGGGCAGTGTCGAATCTCTCCGTGGGAGGCAACTGGAAGTTGAGGACATTTGTTGAAAAACTTTTCTAACTACTACACAATTTTTATTATGAGCAGCAGATCCCACGATTAGGCAGGTAGTCATGTTGGCTGAACAGGGAGGGGTCCACATAAAGAGCTGCAGTGTGGGAAACAAGTGCGCTCACAGTAGTTGCATGTCTGAAGTCGGGATCAAAGAAACGCCTGCAGAAAAGAATAAGCAGGGCATCTTTTGCTATAGACCAAATACAGATCAATATGACAGTCAAGTCATTAGGTCACATGCATTCTACATAAATGAAGCTGCAGTGGAAATCATGACTGTCTGTAGTTTGATCAGCAGAGGCGTCTGACACGATGTTACTAAAACACTACAAGTCACTCAAAGAGTTAACTCTTTATGTTTCCATTCTCAAGCCTAATAATGATTTTAAGTTCATATCATCACATCCAGTGATTGAGCATTTCCACTCTTTCTAGACTTTGGAGTTGACAGTTCCTACTTATAACCACATAAGAATGTGGGGTGCTGAGTCACTTTTGCTTTTTTGTGTATGCATCTGTCCAGCATGGCCATGGCAGCATCTGATTAACAGCGTCTGTTCCTGCTCGGCTGGTCCATCAGCAGTTGTTCAACAATGCACAGTGTTGCACGATTGTCCTAATGTATGCTCCATTTGCCCTTTGTTTATTGAAACTTTTGTAGTTGTGCCATTTTGTTTTTGTGGGAGAACCAGTAGCATAGAGACAGTGCACAGCAAACTGCGAGCCACAACTGGCCAAAAGTATATGGCAGAAAATCATTTTCTCTCTTGATTTGTACTTGTAACTGACTTGGGACAAAAGTTTTGATTTCAGTGAGAATAGTGCTGAAACAATAAGTCAATTTACGTAGATAATAGCTGGCAATTATTTGCTGACTTTGATGCCCTGTGCAATTTTGGTCTTATTATTATTATTATTATTATCATTATTATCATTATTATTATTATTGCTATGCTTCAGCTGCATCACCATATTTATCCCTCCTGAGATCTGTTGATAAAGACATGAAGTGTGGCTAGATCACTTGTTCTTACTGTTGAGATGTTGGCCTATGACATCATGAATTTGTACACGTAACAGATATTGGGTCAGGTTCATATTAAGTATGAAAACCAAGGGAACTGTGGCAGGCTGTGTATTGATGTGTAGTTCAGGTAACTTCATTCGTGATTTGTAAAAATTAAGTGCAACGTTTGTAATATACATTTTTTCTTGGAGCGAAGTCAAACAGTGGGAACATTACAGAAGATCTGTTCATATTACAGAGATGTTAAAAACATTGTTGGACAGTTTAGCCTGCAAATGTTCAGCAATGTCACTTGATGAATTGTTTATAATGTGTGTCCTTAGGCATATTTTTCTGGTTTATTTGTTTGTTCAGGTTATGTTAAGTGTAATTTAGACCTTTATATTTATTTATTTAGCATTGTTTAAGTTGTGAGAGGATTAGTGGACTTAAATAGGTTGCGAACACACAATGTGAGCCAACACAAGAGAGCTTAGAACTCACACAGTGAGGAAATCGTTGAGCGATAAAGCTGATGCGTGATCAGAAAAGGCTGAAAATGTGATTTACACCTGGAAATGGCCATGGCCAGAAATGTGTACTGTCACTATATTTACTGCAGTTTTCACTGTGGTCTTCATTGAGGTGTCATGCCATATGTGAGACAAACAAGATGTGTGTGAACATTATACTTTGTTATACAGATTATGGGCATTTCTCACAGGGGTATTCTGACGCGTTACAAGTGGACACACAGATGTAATGTTAATAATGACTGTGTTCATGTGGGTGTGTCAGTGAGCATACATAGTAATGGAGCCCGACATTGTTACACCTACATTAAATGTGGTCATTTATAATGATTTTAATTACACCTGTTTAAGAAGTCAACGTGCCCACTGTGAGAAAGACCTGTACTTGTTAGTTTGTATGGATTATGTTAATTATTTACAAGTCACTCAGTTCAGAGATTTGGTGTTTTCTGAAATAGAAACAGGGGGAAAAAGTTCATTTCTATATAAATGACAGCTTTAATGATGGGACTCACTCAGCATGGATTCATTCATACCAGTAAATCAGTCAGCACACTGTGTTGAAGGACAGTATTTCAAATACTAGTGATGAAATGAAGGTAATTCTGTCCATATGGTTTCCGCCGGCCTGTTGTGTCTGTCCCTCCCCCTTCCTTTCTCCCCTGGCCGGGTGCTGTGTAGACCTGTGTGCCAGTCGCCAGCTGCTTTTCACCTCATCTGAGGCAGAGGGTCGCTTTCATGGGCTCTCTGGACACCGAGTTCTTCCCCAGCCTGGCCCTCCAGCCTTGGGCCTGCAGCCTGAGCTGCTCATGGGGAAGCCAGGTGGGGGTCCGTATTTCTGGGAGTGTCGCTCTGATGGGGTGCCTGGCTTCCCCGTCCTTGGGCTTGTCGCAGGTCAGTACAGTCCAGTTGGAGGGTGGGTGGGGGCATGGTGCTAGCATGACCCACTGGTGGGTTGAGCACAGCACAGTTTTCAGTGGACACTGGGCAGATGGACTGAGCTAGATGATTGTATGGTTTATATGCTATAGCCAGTGTTCTGAAGAAACTGTCTTTTTTTTATTTTATTTTATTTATTTTTTTTACCATGTGTAGTTATTGTTTGTGTAAAATCAATTGTCACAACTTGTTCTACTTGTGCTTGGTTCCCTTCTGACTTAACACCTGATGTTTAAAGTTTTTGCAGGTACCATCCAACTACGGTTTGAAGTTGCTTGACAGAACCTGTTTTATAATCCGTTTGTCCTAATTCATGCCTCTCTTTTTCCCATTTCCCCTTGTTCCTCCTTGTACCTCACACCCTTCTTCCTATCCATGCTCTTGTTTACCTCAGACGGGCGAGAAAACGTTGGGAAATGTCCTCATCTGGAGTCAGAAGAATCCGATCCTTCATTTGGGGAGTTGCCTAACGGTGACGAGCTTAAATCTCCACCCAAACCTGACGGGCCAGAGCTCGAGATGCCCTCTCTAGCGTGTAATGGAGCCTCTGTGGGAGCCTTGGGATCCCCAGAGGGTTCCAAAGCCAAGACGGACCCTGAGAAGAAGTTTACCTGTGGGATCTGTGGTCAGGCCTTCCGCACCAAGTCCTACCTCAACAAGCACCAGCACAGAGTTCACAAAGCCCAGAAGGCCCAGGGGGTTTCAGGGTCTGTCTTAAGTGAGCTGGCCCCATCCCTGACTTCTCCCTTCTCCCCTCAACAAAACATGTCTTTGCTTGAATCCTTTGGCTTTCAGATTGTCCAGTCTGCTTTTGCATCTTCACTGGTGGATGCTGAGGCAGGTCAAAGTGGAATTGACTTCGGAGGGAAGTGACATATTTAATAGAATTCTTACAAAACTTCTCCTTCGCTGGACAAACCCGGGTCATCCACAGAGGATGTTCTTTATTTGGGAATAATATTGCCTCAAGACTACTTCTTCTGTTTGTTACTTTACTTCATGTGTATCCAGTATTTTTGTCAGAAACTGCCATAAGTTTCCTACTTTTTTCAAAAATTTCAGAGTATGAAAATTGTGTGTGGTCTTTAAATTGTCTTTAGAATGAAATGACATGAAAGGTTGAAGTTGTGTTTGGCAGGCTTTCAGTTTTTGACTTGTGTTCTTGAGCTTTCTTAGGTGCACATACAGTATGTTCTTGACATGAGATGAATTATTTGCTGCAATGAGTAATTTGTTGTCTGTTAAGCCACTGACTGCTCTGATGTACTTGGTAAATCAACCCTTGGCCATTACAATAATTGTAATGCTTCATATTCCTTATTCCCCTGAAGGCTGTAAATGTCTTTAGCTCAGAGCAACACGAGGGCTGAGTTCTCTTGTTCTCTGCTTTTGTTTTGTTCTTGAGGACAGTGATTTAATCTGGCCTCCATTTTGAAGCAGGTTTTGCTTGGAATCTGGTCATTTTGAATAACTCATTACATTCATTACATTCCTAACAGGCCCATGGCATATTTCAGTACACATTTATTAGCATTTATAAGCAACAGCTCTATACAAAAAAACAGTTTAAAGGCCACTGTTGATAGGTTTGCAGTTGATAACAGATGGTTCTGAAGCACTTTTTTAAAAGCTTTAACTTTTAAATCAGAATTTTTACTGTGTGCACACAAAGCTCATTTGGCACTAAAAGAATCTGACATTTTTTAAATTGAGCTACCTCATAAAATAATACTATAATGCTTTGTTTATTGTAGCTTTAGAGAATAGGAAGTCATATTAAATTAACAGAGTATTTATTTCCATAGTAGCGCCACCGCTTTTTTTTTTTTTTTTTTTTTTGGCAGTGGTGGAAGAAGTACTCACTTCTCATACTTAAGTAAAAGTAACAATAGTGTAAAAATGCAAGTCAAAGTCCTGCCCTCAAAATGTTAAAGTACAAAAGTATCAACATCAAAACATACTTAAAGTACTCAATAATGCAGAATGGCACATTTAACATTAATGTAGATCATATGATTTGATAAGTACTGGTGCATTATTTTTGTTCATTACATTTAATGCTGTAGCCAGTAAAGGTGGAGTTAGTTTTAACCAGCATATATCCTCATAATTTGAAGTACTGCTAGGTGAATTTTCCACCAGAGAGCAATAGTCATGTCATTTTTTGTATTAATGTGGTTGTGAAAAGTAACTAACAAATGAAGTTGTAAAATAAATGTAGTGGAGGGAAAAAAAACATTTGCCTCTAAAATGTAGTGAAGTAGAATTATGAAATAGCACAAAATCAATACTCAAAGTACAGATACCTCAAAATTGTATGCGAGTAAATGTACTTAGTTACTTTCCTCCACTGTGTTTCAGATCTTAAAAAGTGCTTGCAGTCCTACTGGTAGTGATGCCAACGCTTTGAGGTCTGTTGTTGTTCACCACTGACCTGAGCGGTGGTGAATCGTACCCAGACAGATGTGACAGCTGAAGGGATTTGCACAGTGTGAAGCGCATCTTCTAGCAGCTCTTTTAAATGTCAAAAGCCCTTTTATAATTTTTTGATTTGTAAAATGAATTATTAATTTGTGAAGTGGCAGAGGTAAGGAGAGGGAAGCCCTGCCAGCTATACTGTGTGCAGGATAAGTGTCGATGTGAAACTGGGCCTGAAACATGCCTTGAGCTTGTTAGGAATTAGCTTTGCATCCCACTCCTACAGTGACAGTGTTTCCAACTATTCTTTGTTAGGTGTTAAATCAGTTATGTACATTAAACAGGGACCAAGGTCAAGTATATTTTGAGAAATTTAGATTATATTTTATTAACTTATTCACGTCCTTGCTATTGTGTACAGGTTTTCAAATTGTCAAACAAAAATCTTGTGATTTGCTCATTTTTGATACATTTTCACTCTAAATTATGTTAAATGGAGATGTGTATTTGTTGTGTCTTCGGCAACAGCTAGGGAGTAAGAAGGAGGGTTCACATCCTGATCTAACAGCGTCTGGACCGAACAAACATCATGGAACTTTTACAGAGTCGATTATTAAGCTCACTTTAGTTCTGCAGTGTTTCTTCATCACCTACACCTCTTGTACCGACCACCCTCATCTGTCAGTATTGCTTGTGACGTATCATGTGTTTGCGCTTATGGACATTATGTTAACAAGAGATCCATCTTGGTTTATTACAGTAAAGATGTTGTATAGTCCAGGATGTTTCATCAGATTAATGCACAATTGGAGCCATGGATCCACCGTTCTTCTTTTCTTTAATGTGAATATTTTTTTAATCTGGCGTCCAATGGAATGAAAATGTTTTTCTGATGCCAAATTATTTTTATATACACTGATCTACCATAACATTATGACCACTGGCGGGTGAAGTGAATAACACTGTTACAGTGGCACCTGTCAGTGTGTGGGGTATATTAGGGAGCAAGTGAACATTCAGTCCTCGATGTTTATGTGTTGGAATCTGAGTGACTGACAAGGGCCAAACTGTAATAGCTGACGATCGGGTCAGAGCATCTCCCACACTGCAGGGCTTGTTGGGTGTTTCTGGTCTGCAGTGGTTAGTACCTACCAACGGTGTCTAAGGATAGACAGATGGTGAACTGGCGAGAGGGTCATGGACGCCCACGGCTCACTGATGATGAGGTTGATCACTGTAGATTAAACTTGTACATTTCATTCATCCTTTGAACCTGTTAAAATGGTTGAAAATGAGAAATACTGTACATTGGTTTCTATGAAGAGAAACATTCAGTGGCTATAGTGGTGATATCACACCAAGAGTGAGGAGGCTGTTGAATTAGTCTAAAAAATGATCTCTAACTTGTCCTCACGACCACAGTTTTCTCTACCTTTATAAACTGTATTTATCACAAATTGGTGCTCTTCCCAACAGAACTATGGAATAGATTCACAGAAGATGCACCGTGACCTGCGGAGTGACACAAGTGTCAACGAAACAGCCACACTGACTGCTGTATGCACAGTGTTAGGCATAAGGTCATAATGTTATGGCTGATCGGTGTATAGTATACTGCCATGTTTGATTAAGAAAAGCAGTAAACTCACATTTGAGAAGGTGAAACAAAATGACATTTTTTCTTATAAAAGCTGAAATTACTATCAGAATAGTTGAGTAATTTTGACTAATTGTTGCAGCTTAATTTCATCTTCAGCAAACAATGAAAAATCCAAACAGACTCTTCACAATCATGAAGCACAGTGTGCCCTAGTTGTGTGTACACTGAAAGGGGAGGTCTACATTATGTCGAAGTACAGTTGAAAAGTGCCCAATATGAAATGGAATTATATGTTATAGAACAGCCTCTCAAACAACACACACATCATTAAATTAACATATTTCTCATAAGCAAATGTTTTCTTCTGTAAAATTTGTGTCGTGATGTGAATCCAACTGAGTCCACCAGTGAAGGGGCTGTGTGTGTGTGTGTGTGTGTGTGTGTGTGTGCGCGATTCTGTGAAAAGAGTGTGTTAGAGTTTTATCTGTTTTCTGCTTTCGGTTTAATTATTATTTGTGAGTGATTTAGTTGGTTAAATTCAATACATTCCTATACTATTTATGTTTTTATTGCGATTGTAACAAGTGTATATATGATTAATATACACATTCTATAAATATATACATAAATATATATGAACCAACCAATATGATTAATGTTTGTCAATGGTGGTCCTGTACATATTTAGATTTTTCCCCGTTTATCATGTGGAGGGATGTTAAATTATGGCCATTTCGACTGAAAGTCTAGACTGCGTGTTCTGGCGTGTGAGCCAAGCTGGGGGCTGAATGTCGATCACTGGCTGGTGGCAGGAAGGGTTTCACTGTTCACCGCACTGTCACACTGCCAGCTGCATGACTTCTGTCTTTGACCAAGTCTTTTCCCTTTTTTGATCCACTCTGCACTAGTAGTATTTACCCCTTAAAATGTAATAAGGGTTTTGTTATTATTGTTTGAAATCAAGTGTGAGATGCTGTAAGATAATAATGAAACTTTGTTCCAGTGTTTTTCCTGACTGCGGTGTATGATTTGTTTCTCTCATGTTGGTACTCAAGTGTTTTCATGGATTCTATAGAACTAAATGTTTTGATTTCTGCTTTTGGTCTGTTGCAAAGTGCCTTCCAAATACTGATTGTGCACAGCAGTGGATTAAAAAAGGTCCTCTTTTCTAAAGGTTGTACAGAGTGACTCGCATTGACACTTTTGTATAAAAACACACACAGAAAATGTACAATATGTTACCTTGGTATTTTATCATCGTACTCAACAAGATTGCTCTTAAAACGTGTGAGCTACATGTTTTGTTATAACATCTTTGGACACATTTCAATATTAAGCATACTTTTCTATAGATATTTGTTTTTGTACCCTGTTATTGAGTCTCATCTCTCTTGTTGGTATAGAGATGAGCTTCGAATAAATTGAAATTGAAAAAGCTCCTAATTGTTGTCCTGTAATTATTGCTGGTAGTTACTGAGACATGTTTTAATGACGTTGCATTCCTTTAATTGGCCATAGAAAACACTTCATATAAAGGGCTTTCAGTAGTTCTTCCAGTCAGTCTTATCCCTATACTGCCAGACTCCCTTTCCAGCTCAAGCAGAACAAGTCAAAGTGAGATATACACTCATGAGCCACTTTATTAGGTACACCCCTGTACAATGTAATTCAGTGCAACACTTCTGCCTTAACATGTTATCGAAGCTCAAAATGTTTCAGCTTTTGGTGAATTTGTCATAATATAAATTCAATTATAAGTTCTTATTGAAGTCATAGTTAAAGGTGGTGTCGTACTAGACTACATTATATTTAGAGGTGTGTCTATAATTTTGTCCTCCCCAGGTATCAACATGAGAGAGTGAGAATATTAGGAACGTCTCTGAATATAATGTAGTCTGTAAAATTAAACAATACATAACCTGTCTTTATTGTAATTGAGGCAACACTTCTTTCTTTATTATTATTTTGTGTTGATATATTACCATCTCTGACACATTTCTAAATGTATATTTTTTACTTTATCTTTTATGAAAATGTGTCCTTAACAAGCTCCTTGTCTGTGTCCAGCAGATGGGGCCATGGTAAATATCGCAGGCTGCTACATCATCGACTTTCTCTTCACTTGTGTTCACTGTGTGCATCTAAACAAGCAGGTCAACTCTGTACTAGGAAAACTGTAGCTAATAAAGAGACAGTGTGACTGGTGTATAATTACTTTGTTAAAAAGGACTCTCTTTGTCTCTCCCTTTGTGATGAAGCAAACTAATTTACATAGTATCACAGAACTGTCAGCTGATACTTTGAAAGGTAAAGAAGTGAACATCTTAGCTACGTCTATCCCATCAGGGAAATTGTTTTTATTATTGTGTGATGTTTCCTCTGCTGTTAAAATCACGTTTAGGAGAAAAACACACAGCGCACAATGTCCAAGTCTGTTAAAATAACATATTTAAGTGTCTCTGAACTCCTGCACTTTCCTGAAAAGTTTAGCAGCCGTTCTTCACCTGACAGAAGACATCGAGGCTCTACACGCAAAGCCAGAAAGTCACTAAAATAAGAAGGGAGCCTTTGAATATTCACACCATATTTCATGGGGATCTGGCCAATATTTGTCAAGATATCGCACTTTGGACCAAACTGTTGAATGAATAGATGAATGAACACAGGGACCAGAGAAGCTATTCTTTGGCCCCCAAAACAAGCAAGCAAACAAGATAACAAAAATGTTTCAATCTATTAACTCTTTCAGGAGGATAAATCAAGTCAGTTTTATGTATATAACTCAAAATCAAAATTCACAACATCAAATAACTAACTAGTTCAATAAATAAATGCAATGGTACTGTATCCTACAGTACTTTAGAGTTTCAATAAATCTTACATAGCCTAGTTGACATACAAATTAATTTTATTTTAAACAGCTCAGTGTGTTGCAGCATATTCTGCAAATGGCAAAAAAAAAGAATATAGAGCACACTCTTTTCCTTAAACTAAACAATTTAAACAATCAGATAGCGTGGAAGAGGTGTACCACATATTGAGGTCATAATGAGAGGAGACCCCCCACCCCCACCCCTCTCTGGCTCTAATTGGTCAGCCTCTGACAGGATTACACGAGTTTCCTCAATTGGACACAGTGGAGTTGAACGCCGGCGAACAGACAAGAGCACGGTCACTGTTACGAGTAGGTACGAGCTGTCAGTTGATCAGATGCTGGTGTTGGACGGTAGTCGACAGACCTGCTGCTTGGCCACTCATTAAATGCTGGATGTGCTGTCGGCCACCGCTGCTCGCCCTGGAGCCTGCAACACCGTACACTAATGTAGCTACTCAACGTTTCAGTGAAGCTGCCCGTCAGTTTACCATAGTTTAGACTTCAAGTCCTCAAAATGACTCGGATTTTCTGGGATACAATTTTTCTCATAAGCGGTAAGTGGCTAATTTTTGGAAGAAAGTGGGTTTTACTGGAGTGTAGATCTTATCCTGACTGGTCAATTTATGTGTATCACGAAAGTAATGATTTAGGTTTACAAAGGTGACTGTGACACGAGGTTCCTCACTGTTGTTCCCTGATAATTTAGTTTAATTCAGTGGATTACTTTAGGACTTGCAGTAATAGTCACTATAACATTTCTCCTGAAAAATGTATGTTTCTAAGTGGTACTCCATACTTTTTATTGTTTGGACTGAGCTTGTTTGTACTGAGCTTTCTGTACTTGAAGGTACTTAGTTTATCTTCTGTGGGGTCACTGACACTTAATATACCTTTTAAGTTATTCAAAGTGGTTGTGTGATTTTGATGGATTTTTAATGACCATATTTAGTATTTTCCTTTTGGTTTAATCAACCTTTTTACAACAAACTACTCTGGTTGTGTTTATGAACTGTTTTCTTTCTGTAGTTGTGATTGCGTGTCTTCACAGGACCTGATGTATTTATAGGGCTTTGGTCTCATCCTTTCAATCGGTGCTTGACCGTGTTGCTAGTGTTTGGCACCAGTTATTTAATGAAGCATCTATATCACTACATGATCATGCAAAATACAGTATAGGTATTTTTTTTAATATACTCCTGCAGGGACTTGTTATTTTATTTATATCAGAAATGTATTGTATTATAACAGATGTTTATTTTCCTCTGTGCAGGGTCCCTCTTTACATTTGGAGCAGGGCCAAATAATTCAACAGTTATTGAAGCTGGCATTTCCATTGAAACAAACCCAAGTGCTGCTCCAAGCGCCTCCACAAGCAGCCCCACGACCACCCGCAGCACAACTACTACCAACATCCCTACAGTTAAAAGTATGTCTCAGAACAGAAGGGAGGGTTCAAGATCATTCTCAAGCCATAATAAATACCACCTGTTTATTTTCCTCTGTACAGGTTCCCTCTTTACATATGGAGGACAGACCAATTCAACATTTACTGATACTGGAATTTCCATTGATACAAATTCCTCTGCTGCTCCATACATGTCACCAAACAGTTCTGCACCTACAAGCAGAGGAAGTGCCCCGACCACAGTGACTGTGGCTACTACAACTAACATCCCCCCAGTTAAAAGTAAGTTTTTTATTACAGTCATGTCATACTAAGATGGTGGGAAAGGTTCAAGGTCACTGTCAAGCCATTTTAGAGAATAAAAGATCACTGTATTTCAGATCAAATGTGCCAATTGTCCTCAAAGCGGCTCTTGATCAACGCTCATTACAGCAGGAGTTCTCAACACTGTAAATCTTCTTACTGAGCTACAGTGCATCGACATTATGTGGCGCACACTGATAACTGATCCTCTTAGCGTGAGTGAGGGCAGCAATTGTGGTAAATCAAAGACTATGAACTGTATATTCAGCAACTTCACAAAAAAGGAAAGAAACTGCGCCTACAGTATCAGATTATGTGAAAAGCACCTTCCTTGCCCCTAAGGCCAGTTTCTGTCTGTGTTCTTCTCATTCCACTGCCAAAATCACATGGAAAGAGAGAGGGGTTGGTAGGCAGATGCCTCAGGGACAACAGAAGGCTTTCACAGCGTCTGAAAGAAGGAGACAATAGATGTAGGCTGCAATCCAAAAGCCCATTTACCGTTGGAATGGAGTGTGTGACCAAGGCTGTAATGCAGCTTTCTGTCTGGATCTTCATCGTCCTTCCCACCCTGAATGTCACACTGTGGCATCTCTTTTGGCTGCTTGTGCAACACTTACTGTTATTTCAGTCAGTATTGTAGGAATTTGACTGACTGTAAAAGAAATAGCCCACTTTTGTCTGGGTGTTCATTAAATAAGTTATTTTTGTCTGGTTATATTGTTTTGTCAGAGTGAAATCTGAGACGGTTGTTTGGACAAAAAAAAAGGGATGTGCTCTCTCCTGCGGGTTGATGGACAGAGGGTTTTGTTTGCAGCAGCTCAGTTTTCTTTGACTTTCTTGACTCAAATTGTCCCTCCCCGGTAGGGCGAGAGACATAAGCCACCATAAAGCCACATGTAACTGGAAACAAAAGGTGTCAGTCTAAGGGTGGTGGCATGGGTGTGAGCTTTAGGATTTAGTGTGTGTTGTTATTTTGGCTGTCTGCAGGCTTAGGTTATTTTTAGATTTATGATATCCACCTGTGTCATGTTCGGTAATCTGACTAAGGACTCTTGGATTACATTGCATATTGTAATTTAGTGTGGATTTACTTGACTAAAGGCCTTTTGTAGGTAGATGGTTCCTCAAGTGTTCTAGTTTGATTACTGTATATGGGGATGTTTCCTGATACCCTACTGTCAAAGAGAACTGGTCACTGAGCTACTGTACGATTTAAATTTGTCTTGTCATGCGTCTTCACAGAGTTCATGGCTGCAGCTGTTCGGTCTCATTTTGATGACTGTCCACGCTCCCACCGCCATTTCTGCTTACATGGTACATGTCGCTTCCTAATATTGGAGGAGACTCCTGCATGTGTGTAAGTCAAGACTCTTTTAAATGTAAAATGCTGACAGTTTTCTTTGCAGATCCATTGTTCACTAGAAATGGAAGCATATATATTTTAAAATTGTCCATAGCTGAAACAAATTCTCAAAGTTAAATATGATACCCTGCATTTTGCAGTTACATTCTTTCACATACAGTATACTGTCCATAGGAAGATGCTTCACCCATTTCTACATGTGCAATTTAAAACACATGCATTTAAACCACTTTTTTACTTCACTTTGGACCTGGCTTTGCTGTGCAGTGCATCCTGGTTGATAGAGCATTTAAAGGTTTGGAATTGACATTATGTGGGAGTAAAATGCTGCCATCCTTTAAAAGAGACAATAGTAAAATCTCAGATCTAAAGCCATTAGAAAACTGAATTGGAACATTGAAATTGGGGCGATTGTGGTGTTTGTGAGGAGAATCTTAGTGATACAGGAGGCAGCCTTGAGGAAAATGACCATCTCCAAATAGGCTGTAGAAACCAACTTTTACAAAAAAAAAAAAAAAAAATTTTAAAAAAATTATTAAAAAA